>NW_017097732.1:0-1712 GCF_001412225.1 Nicrophorus vespilloides
CAGATGAACTGATGTTAGCACAAACTTGCTAATAAAATCTCTAGAAGTTCAGACTTTCACCTTCAATTTGAGTATTAGATAATCCAATTAGCTCAAGTGGTTGTCAACTAATGTAATCGTAACGTAATGTAATTATATAAAAACTTGCATTTTCAGCATTGACAGTTTTGACAGCTCGTATCAGATGAACTGATGATAGCACAAACTTGCTAATAAACTCTCTAGAAGATCAGACTTTCACCTTCAATTTGAGTATTGGATAGTCCAATTAGCTTATGTGGTTGTCAACTAATTTAATCGTAACGTAACGTAATTATATAAAAATTGTATTTTCAGCATTGACAGTTTTGACAGCTCGTATCAAATGAACTGATGTTTGCACAAACTTGCTAATAAACTCTCTAGAAGTTCAGACTTTCACCTTCAATTTGACTATTGGATAGTCCAATTAGCTCATGTGGTTATCAACTAATTTAATCGTAACGTAATGTAATTATATAAAACTTGCATTATTAGCATTGACAGATTTGACAGATTTGACAGCTCGTATCAGATGAACTGATGATAGCACAAACTTGCTAATAAACTCTCTAGAAGATCAGACTTTCACCTTCAATTTGAGTATTGGATAATCCAATTAGCTTATGTGATTGTCAACTAATTTAATCGTAACGTAAGGTAATTAAATAAAACTTGCATTTTCAGTATTGACAGTTTTGACAGCTCGTATCAGATGAACCAATGATAGCACAAACTTTCTAATAAACTCCCTAGAAGGTCAGAATTTCACCTTCAAATTGAATATTGGATAGTCTAATTAGCTCAAGTGGTTGTTAACTAATTTAATTGTAACGTAACATAATTAAATAAAACGTGCATTTTCAGCATTGACAGTTTTGACAGCTCGTATCAGATGAACCGATGTTAGCACAAACTTGCTAATAAACTCTCTAGTAGATCAGATTTTCACCTTCAATTTGAGTATTGAATAGTCCAATTTGCTCATGTGGTTATCAACTAATTTAATCATAACGTAACGTAATTAAATAAAACGTGCATTTTCAGCATTGACAGTTTTGACAGCTCGTATCAGATGAACTGATGATAGCACAAACTTGCTAATAAACTCTCTAGAAGGTCAGACTTTCACCTTCAATTTGACTATTGGATAGTCCAATTAGCTCATGTGGTTATCAACTAATTTAATCGTAACGTAATGTAATTATATAAAACTTGCATTTTAAGCATTGACAGTTTTGACAGCTCGTATCAGATAAACCGATGATAGCACAAACTTGCTAATAAACTCTCTAGAAGATCAAACTTTCACCTTCAATTTGACTATTGGATTGTCCAATTAGCTCATGTGGTTGTCAACTAATTTAATCGTAACGTAACGTAATTAAATAAAACGTGTATTTTCAGCATTGACACTTTTGACAGCTCGTATCAGATGAACCGATGATAGCACAAACTTGCTAATAAACTCTCTAGAAGATCAGACTTTCACCTTCAATTTGAGTATTGGATAATCCAAATAGCTCAAGTGGTTGTCAATGTAACGTAATTAAATAAAACTTGCATTTTCAGCATTGACACTTTTGACAGCTCGTATCAGATGAACCAAAGATAGCACAAACTTGCTAATAAACTCTCTAGAAGTTCAGATTTTCACCTTCAATTTGAGTATTGGATAGTCCAATTAGCTTATC
>NW_017097733.1:0-16941 GCF_001412225.1 Nicrophorus vespilloides
ATGGATTCACGCGAGTTCCGACGAGGTGAAAAATTTATAGTTTTATCTATCTTGATTATATAATAATAAAGAATGTATATTCCCATATAAATTTGAAAATTCGCACAAAAAAATTATTTATCCTAAATCCAAATTATAAATCCTTCAAAATAATTACAGTTTAATCACATTATTTTTTAGAGATTTTAAAATTATAATTATTTTTTTTTGTCAGTTTTTATTTACAATCTATTCTACTGAACATTTATAAAATCGGTTAGCTGTTGACATTAGGAAGTTGCTGCCCAGTTGCACCATTTGTATATAATATTGTTTTATGTAATCTTTAGTTAAATCTAAATTGAAGATCCATGGGCTTGAAGAGCTTTAATCTTCTTGTTGTCACGCTACTGTCGTGAAGGTTGGTCGCAAACTGGTTCGTATGAGAATCAAGCCTGTTTGTGTCTTCTAAAATAACTGAGAATTTGCTTCCAGTTGTTCACGCTTTGCCTAAATATGATCCTTCCAAGTCAGTCTCGTGCCCAGGTGCATTCCCAAGTATCTCACCCTTGAAGATGCTGGAACTACTTTTTTGTTGAATTTAACTGTAGTACAGGTGTCTAGTTTTAAGGTTTACAAAACATTCTTCCACTGTTTTTATTCCAAGGTCCTGGTACAGTCTCTTATTGGTGTTTTACCATGGTGCACCCGCGATTCTTCTAATACAACTGCGAATTTGCTTCTAGTTGTTCACGCTTTGCCTAGATATCATCCTTCAAAGTCAGTCTCGTGTCCAGGTGCATTCCCAAGTATTTCACCCTTGAAGATGCTGGAACCACTTTGTTGTTGAATTTACCTGGAAGACAGGTGTCTCTTTTTAAGGTTAACGAAAAATTCTTCAACTGTTTTTATTCCAAGGTCCTGGTATAGTCTCTTATTGGTGTTGTACCATGGTGCACCCGCGATTCTTCTAATACAACTGTGAATTTGCTTCTAGTTGTTCTAGATATGATCCTTCAAGGCAGTCTCGTGTCCAGGTGCATTTCCAAGTATCTTACCCTTGAAGAAGGTGGAACTACTTTGTTGTTGAATTTAACTAGAATATAGGTGTTTCGTTTTAAGTTGAACGAAACATGCACCGATTTTGACTGGTTTATACCAAATCGCCATTTTCTGAACCATATCAAAAAACAGATTAAGCTCTTCTTAAAGGTGTCGAGATGCAATTATGGGACTTTCGTCTGATGCAATTTTATTTCTATTTGTTTACGCTTTGCCTGGATATGATTCTTCCAAGTCAGTCTCGTGTCCAGGTGCATTCCCAAGTATCTCACTCTTGAAGATGCTGGAACTACTTTGTTGTTAAATTTAACTGTAGGACAGGTGTCTCGTTTTAAGGTGAAGGAAACATGCACCGATTTCGACTGGTTTATACCTCATCGCCACTTCCTGAACCATATCAAAGAGCAGATTAAGCTCTTTTTGAAGGTGTCGAGATGCAATTATGAGACTTTCGTCTGATGCAATTTTATTTCTATTTGTTTACGCTTTGCCTGGATATGATCCTTCCAAGTCAGTCTCGTGTCCAGGAGCATTCCCAAGTATATCACACTTGAAGATGCTGGAACTACTTTGGTGTTGAATTTAACTGGAGGACAGGTGTCTCGTTTTAAGGTGAACGAAACATGCACCGATTTTGACTGGTTTATACCAAATCACCATTTCCTGAACCATATCAAAGAGCAGATTAAGCTCTTCTTGAAGGTGTCGAGATGCAATTATGGGACTTTCGTTTAATGCAATTTTATTTCTAGTTGTTTACGCTTTGCCTGGATATGATTCTTCCAAGTCAGTCTCGTGTCCAGGTGCATTTCCAAGTATCTCACCCTTGAAGATACTGGAACTACTTTGTTGTTGAATTTATCTGGGAGATAGGTGTCTAGTTTTAAGGTGAACGAAACATGCACCGATTTGGACTGGTTTATACCAAATCGCCACTTCCTGAACCATATCTCGAGCAGATAAAGCTCTTCTTGAAGGTGTCGAGATGCAATTATGGGACTTTTGTCTGATGCAATTTTATTTATAGTTGTTTACGCTTTGCCTGGATATGATCCTTTCAAGTCAGTCTCGTACCCAGGTGCATTCCCAAGTATCTCACTCTTGAAGATGCTGGAACTACTTTGTTGTTGAATTTAACTGGAGGATAGGTGTCTCGTTTTAAGGTGAACAAAATATGTTCCGATTTCTACTGGTTTATACCAAATCACCATTTCCTGAACCATATCTCAAGCAGATTAAGGTCTTCTTGAAGGTGTAGAGACGCAATTATGAGACTTTCATCTGATGCAATGATTGCTGTGTCATCGGCAAATGTTGTCATGTTTGTTTTCTCTGTTGTTGGTTTATCTGCAGTGTAAAGCAGATATAAAATTGTCCCCAAAGCAATACCTTGTGGAACGCCCGATTCGATGGAACTCAGTTCAGTTTGTGCTTCCTCCAATTATATAAAAAAAAACTTTCAATCATTTAGGTAGCATTTCAACACTTCATAGAAACTATGTGGAAGTTGCATTTTTAGCTTGTAGAGTATGCATTTTAGCTTTATGGAAAGCCTGTGACACATCAAGGAATACAGCTGAACAAAATATTTTCTCTTCCAGATCCTGCCCGATGGCATCAACTAGTCGATTAACTTGTTTTGTGTTCTCTGCGAAATCCAGACTGGTTTTCTTGTATTATGTCCCATAGTCACTTATGGAATAGTTTTTTAAATACTTTCGAAATCAAAATGGTAAAATGGTAAACTGGTTCCTCTGTGGGATTTCATGGTTGCGGGATCATTATTTGTGCTACTTTCCATTTGTGATGGAAATTAGTTTACAATTCCAAGAATTCCAACTAATCAAATATTGTACTACAATTAACAGGTAAGTTAAATTTAATTATTACACGATGAATCCAATTTTTTTGTCTGGAACAATTCTGTATAAAATTGATATTATTCAAAAACGAAGAATCAAATTATATAAGAAATAATTAAATTAATTCTTGTAATTATTCTGAAAACCGTATATTTTTATTACAAATTTGAACTTAATTGTCTATAAAAATCGATGAGGTTTTTTTTGTTATTGTTCCGAATGATTAGTTTTATGGGATTTTCGGTGTTTATTTATTTAAAATCCAGTTTTCACACAAAAGTTTCATTAATTTAATGGAAAATTGTATAAATAAATAACGACTGAATAAATATTGTTGTAGTGTCATTTTTTTTTTAAATACAATTTTACGTTCGTACTGGGAGCATGAAAATATATTATTTTTAGCTATAAAGTTAAATGAAAATGAAATGAAAGCCGATAACAGCATGGACCGAACAAACATCAATTGTAGTTATGAAATTTTAATAAATATAATAAAAAATAATGTTATTATTTAAAAAAAATCTCAAATTATTTTTATGTGATGAAATGTTTGAAAATTTTATTTAATATTTTAGAATATTGAAGAAATGAGAGTAATTTGAAATAATTTCATTAATTTCTTTTAATTGGAGTTAATTATTGGATTTGCATTTAAATTAATTGCATGATTAATTATAACAGATAATATTAATCTGCAATAAATTTACAAATAATAAAGTAATTCAATTAAAATTATTTGAACCATTCTTTAAGAAAAAAAATGTAAATATTGTTGGATTAAAAGAAATAAGATTTAATTAAAAATTTACATTTACATAAGTATATTTATACTTAACTTATTTAAAATTAAAATACATTTTTAATAAAGTGTAATAGAAAACACAGTTTTTAGTCTTCAAATTGTGATTTTTTTTTAGGTTGCCAACACTTTGCACAAATGGCGGGAAATTCAAATCTTGCGTTAATTTTGGGACATCTTTAATTAAAAAAAAATCTAAGGAAAAATAAAAGTTTAAAATTAATCTCAATTTTGATTAATTGTAAGAATTAAATGAATTGTTAAAATTAAAGTAAATAAAGATAAAAATGCTTTTTGTTTTAATGTTAATTTTGCTTGACCTTATGGAAATTGCATTTATCGTGTAATAATTTATATAAGAATAAAATCAAAATCCTGCAAAAGCCGTCGCAAATCGAATCGGCGTAAAATGAACCCATATTTACAATGAGGTAACTATAGGGTTTACGTCTATATATGTGTAAAATCAGCAATTAATATGCGTTATTTCACAGCGGCGTTATTGTGAATCGGCGTAAATCGAACCGGAACCGTACTTTATATATTGAAGAACTTTGGTATCAATTTGGAGAAAAAACATTTCAAATTACATTTGTGAATGTAAAAATTGAATATGTAAATGTACAAGAAAATTATATCATTTTTGTATTTGAATTATAAAGGTGTGAATTTTATTAAATTTGTAAAAAAAAATGTATAATATTTAAATGAGATCCGTATTCTGTATAATTTGGTTTATGCAATTAATCATCGAATGCATTCGGAAATGTAAATCGTTCTAGAAGTTTGGAGGTACAAAAAAAAGTGACATCACTGCATCAATTTAGTATATATCTTCTGAACAATGAATGACTCGATCGCAGCGAAATGTGGGTTATATATTGCATATTATATAATAGTTGAATAATGCAGCATGAAAATAAAATAAATAAAATAAAACGAATGAGAGAAGAGGAAAAAATAAACGCTCAGAAGGAGTGGATGTGTAATACACGTGTCGTGCAAGCAACATGTTGTAGATGTAATGTAGTTGGCCCGTACATGGGGAAGGCTGATGTTAAATTCGGATTTAAAAGACACAACGATTATCTCGGAGAAACATCGTCTCGATAGTTCACACACTTATGTACGAGAAAAAGGATGGTGATGAGGAGAAACGGCGGCAGCGGCGAGAGAAAGAAGATGGAATTAAAAAAAAAAATTACTGTGGGATGTGGGCCGAGTTGGAGGTGAGCCCGTTGACCTCGCTGGGTCACAACCACTGCCGTAGAGTGCACGGCCATCCTCCCAATCGATACATTCACATCCATCCGAACTCGCATACAAATAGCACGAGAGAGAGCGTGTAAAGAAGGGAAACTAGAGAAAGAAGACAGAAAAAAAAAAGAAACAACTTACAAGAAGAAGTCACATTCGACGTTTCACTTCCTAAATCTGTTTGCTTAATGAGGCATGGAGGAAGATGGAAAGGACGATAGAAATATGGAGAGGAAAAGAGAGAGAAGAGGTGATCACCTATAAGGTGGAAAGGGGGGCGCGAAATGTCAATGACGCGGTTCTTTTGATGGTGATGATGAAACCTGTCCGCATATCCACTTGGTTATGCAGGGAAGCGGACGAGGAAGTCGGAAGAGGCCATCGCTTCCGAAACGAGATTCGTAGTCGTCGGCCAATCACGATCGCTAATTACGGACGGCTCTCATTAATAAATCACGCGGCTCGTAAATTAATCACCGGCAAATGAACAAACGGAAGACCTCTGTGGCAATGTCTATTTCGTATACTCAATCCTATAGTATTAGTTTGTATTAATTGCCCAATTATAAACCGATTAATGTATTTGATTCATTATGTTTTTGTCAATCTCCTACATTGTGCAAGAAGACTTGTCAAAGTTTTCATACATTTTTTTTACATTAATTAACACATAATTGAATTAATTGATTTTTATACAGAAAAAAAAACAATATATTTATAATTATAAAATCCATCAATCATTAGAATATTTTATTTAATTAACTTAAAAATAAATAAAATGTGTGGAAAAACCTACTATTTTGCAAAAATTGTTCTTTCGACCAAAAAAATAATATTTAGGGACGTGAAACAAACTTAATTACTTGTTGGTACTTTACTGTAATCTTTATATTGTATAAAAAATTGATTTGTTTTGCAATTGGAAACACCAAGTGAATATAAACCTACATTCAATTAATACCTGTAACTTCAGTATAGGGTATTTTTTCTATGTTATTACGAAAAGAAAAATTGTATAGTAGAATTCCATGAAATAAGTTTGTAAAATAATATTGTTACTAAATATATTTATGAAAACTGATCCCTTTTTGTAATCAAAATCACTATAATTCATTTATTATACGTTTTAAGCTTAAAATTGTCTAACTTCACCAAAAAGTACTACATATATATTTTATTGAAAATATTGCTGAAAAATTAATAAAAAAAATTATAGGCAACTTAATTTAATTTTTTTTAAATGAAATCCAAAGAACAATTTTTAACTATGTTCAGGTTATGAAGGGTTAAATAATATTTTTGATATTTTTTGTTTATAGCAATAACTAATATTAAATTTATATAGGCTTTTTCAATAAACCTAATTAAAACTACATAATTTTGATAATAATGAACAGAACTGTATTAATTTAATTATTTATTCTAATTAAAACATCCATTTGGAATATTTTTACGAATCTAATAACTTCGATTTTTTGCTATAAAAAATGAATAAGCTGCTATAATTTGTATATTTACTATTAAAACTTTATGTTTTTTAGCATAATTGTATTTATATAAAAAAAAATAATTGAATTTAATATGCATGTAGAACAATGAAAGGATCTAATAAATTTCAAATCATTAGATTCCAATAAAATTAACAAAACTTATATCGTTTTTATTTAAATTTTAAGTTTAATTACAATTTTTATGCATTTTTTAACAGAATTATATTTATTTAACGTATGAATTTATCCTAATTTACTCAAAAATATAATAATTATTATAAAATATGTATTAATTACATTGACAGAAAAAAATATTAAGTTTAAAGGATTTTTCCATATTTTTCAAATGGATAATTTTTATTTATATAATTAATAAATTAAAATTTTTCTAATTTAGTACCTATTTTTCAGACTATAAGACGCACCTTTTTACATAGAAAAAGGACTCAAATTTTGCATCTTATGGTCCGAAGGAAACATTAAAATATTGTTTTTTTTTAATAAATCGTCTCTAAAATTGGAAATAATACAAAAAATACTTTCATATAACGTATTTTCTAAACTAAATGTGATTAATTATGCAAAACAATATGGAAGCAGAGCACCAGAAAGACATTTTGGTCCACCACCAACAGAGAAAAAGGTTCGAGAATGAAGAAAACAAGAGGAACAATTAAATCTGTTAAGTAAAGACAAGAAAACATTTCGTTCGCACTTAGAAAAATGGACTCAAATGTTGCGTCTTATGGTCTGAAAGTAACATTAAAATATTGTTTTTTCAATAAATCTTTTCTAAATTTGAAAAATACGGTAATTCCACAAAATAAAAGTAGTTTTCAAACCAAAATCCAATTATATTTCATTGGATTAACTATTTTTTTACATTCAGCATTAAAATCATAAATAAAATATATATTTGTGTTTACAAATTATTTATTTATATAACTAATGATTGAAGTCATCCAATTTAGTCATACTTCATATATATAAAAAACGAAATGTCACTACGAAAAATTCGATTCGATTTATTAATAATAAAAATATTTGTTATTGGAAAAAAAAATAAATATGTGTCATTGGATTAACAGAAACATTGTTGACCTAATAAAAAAAAAGTAATTGGTATGTAAATCGCGAGTGGATAAACATATTATTTTGTTTTTTTGGTATGTTTGATGCTGTTATATAAATTTCGACCTTTCTCGAACTTCCTACATCCTAAATCAACATTGATGCGTTTATAATAAGCTCTGACATGTACATAAATTAACGACGAAACTTTTACAACCGATTATTTAAAGGTGTTATAAAAAAAACAACAACAACAACGTCAATTTCTTCAGATTTAAATTTTTGCATTAATTTTGCACAGACTATTTCCAAAAAAAAATAAGTAAATTATGTTAATATTTCCGACTTAAAAATATAACTAATTTTACATATAAAATTCTCTTTAGATTTATAAAAAAAAATAAAATTGTTAAAGCTGTTATAGAATTTTTGAAATAATAAAACCTCTCACAATAATTGGATGACCAATAAAATAACTTTTTCCCATCAAAAAGCAAGATTTTATTAACGCACAAAATTCATATTTTTCCATTGTTTTGAAAATTACAAAAGTAGCGTCACTAAAATCACTGTAACTTGTGAACTAAACGTCAGATTGGTATGAAATTTTGACAGACGTCGTCATCCTACGAACTTATTGAGTAAGGTGTTTATTAAGTAATAACACAATCATTAAAATCTGTGGAAATGAAAGGAAATAATGTTGTATTCACAAAAAAAAAACAATGCTTTAACCCTGTTTTTTTACAAAAGATTACTTTCAGTAAAATATAGAGATTAAAAACACAATACACCCCAACATAATTAAATAATCCATTGACCTTGCTCTTTATTTTCGTAGAGCTAATTTTTATTATATTATGTAATGAGTTGTAAATCAAGATAACTGCGTTTATAACACTTATTTCCATACAAAGAACAACATTTTCATGACGGATTTAATTCGAGGTGTTTTTTTATTATTTCACTGAACTAATCCAGTTGATTAAACTGTTAGAGCGTATTGATTTTCGGTACGTTTTCATTCTCTTCGGGCATTTGATCGATGGAACGGCGGAACGATACCAAAGGACGTATGACGTTGTTTCGTGTAAGTAAGTAGTTTTGCAGGAATAAATTTGAAATGCGAACGGTTTTATTGGAGAATTCAATCGCGTTCAATGCGAAGACCGGATCTAATACAAAATAGCAATCGATGAAATAAAAAAAACAAAAAGAATTCACTACAATTCGCTTTGATAATTTCGAAATGTTATATAAATAAATAATGTAGGAGTATAGGAAAACCACTTGAAAACATCATTTTTATCGATGAATAATATATAAGAAAATATACTTTCTTTTCACAATTCACGAATTGTGAGGAAGCAACACTATTCACATGATTTATGAAATTAACCAATTTGTAACAGAAATAATTCAATGTTTGCTCATACAATGATTTTGAATTCAGAACATTTCATATTTGCTTTTCAATGTAAAAAAAATACACACACACATACACAAAAATATGAGAGAACGAAACCGAGTGATGATGAATAACAAAACTAATTATTCTTTCAATTCCAAAAATTAATTGAACCTTGAAACAAAAGCAGCGAACGAAAAAAATAATAAAAATTCAGGCAAAAATGTTGCGGCTCCTTCACATCCCCATTTTGTTTCAACCCCTATTATGCGTAAAGGGTGAAAGAAAAATGCAACACAACATCGACACCACTCGTTGCTCCAAACTCGCTGCCCTTTTTTTTTCTGTACGTGTATTTCAACCCCAATCCTATTTCCTTCTCTCTCGCGTTCACTCGTTCTCTCGCTTTCTCCAAGGGCGAACCCTTCCAACCACTCATTATTCTTTGGGTCATTAGCAAATTGAGTTACTTTTGCGGTCGAGCCCTTTTCCATGCACGTCCAAGGTTTTCCGGTGCTTTTCGAAATAGCAAAAACATACTTTTCAACAGTATACAACAACTACCGTATTTCATTGAACATTTTCCAAACTTAAACAATTTCTATTTTACAATAGTATTCATTAATCTTCTTTTTTAATAATTTTAAGAACAGTAAATCTTCTTGTATTGGCTTATTCTTTAATTTTTGTATATTTACATAAAATTAAGTAAAACTTTAATATATGATCACTATTATATAACCTAAAGTAAAACAAAATCTGTTGATTTTCTTAACTAAATACAAGGAATTTACCTAAAGTTTTACTGTTAATTAATATTAACTAATTAATATATACGTCAAGTATCAAAAATTATCAAAAAATTGTACAATTTAATTATGTAGAAATGAATAAGTGTTAATTAATTTTTTAAACCACAATTAATTAAAATCAATTAATTATCTCTCAAAATTAAAGAAAATATGTTTATAATTTAAGCTTTTTGTAGATTATATATTTACAGTTTAGTATTAGCTGAATTACATTTTTTTTTTGGGAATACGAAACTCCAATTTATTTACCTAACAGCAAGATAACTTTAAATCAGTATAAACACATTAGTTTTCAATAAATTCGTTTCTGGAAATAAAATGTGCTTCAAATCAATTCAATTTTTGTTATAATATATTTTATTTGCGAATTATATAATATCAATATTAGAATAATTTGGCTCATAAACTGGATATTGCGATTATTGTTTGAATTACGTAATTATTCTGCGTTGTTATCCTGAAAACAATTAAAAGTGATAAAACTTTCGAGAAATTAATAAAAAACATGGAAAATTCGCACATTTCATTGATTTTCTCTATAATAGATAGAATTGATCCACAAAATGCATATAAAAGTGGGATGTTTGGATAATGTAGCAAGTATTCATATATTGCTGTGCTATTATCAATTTGGTTGTAATATAAAAAGTTGTATAAATTTATGCAACAAATTGTATGTTAAATCGAGTAAAATATAAAATATTTATGTAAACTATAAAGTAATACCTAATTAACAATAAGAATATTTTATAAGAATAAAATGGAAATGCTTAAATTTGATAACTTATAGTAGATGTACCGAGAAAACCACAATGTCGATAGTTAGCTCATCAGTTTAATTAGCACGAGTGGTAATCGATTAATTTAAAAAACGTTAAGATATTGCAGCAAATTGAAAAATGAATGAAAATTTTATTTACATTGCTAAAGAATGATTATTACGCTTTCGTTTGCTATAAAATACATTAATATTGGTCCATTAATAAGATAGTTATTAAGCTTTGATGTGTCCGCGGTTTTCGCGAATCGTAACGCGGACAGAAAATATTTGTACATTTAATAATTATGAAATTTCATAAATTAATTAGTAATTAATTCATTTTTAATTAAATGCAATAATTAATGTTCAAATTAAAAATAAATGAAATTTTCACCAAAGTTTAAAATAATAAATTTATAATTCAAGTTTTTCATAGTAACAAATTAACAAATCTATAACTTAATATTTTGTAATTTAAATTAATTTTGTCTACTACGAGTATATATGTTAATCGATTAATTATTAAAAAGTAACATAATATAACAAGAAATTAAAAACCAAATTAATCTGCTACAAAGGGCTATTAACTTTA
Organism: Nicrophorus vespilloides; assembly: GCF_001412225.1. Classification (NCBI taxonomy): domain Eukaryota; kingdom Metazoa; phylum Arthropoda; class Insecta; order Coleoptera; family Silphidae; genus Nicrophorus; species Nicrophorus vespilloides. The sequence continues at coordinate 11,096 of NW_017097733.1, forward strand.
GGTATTTCTGCCTTATTAATTACTATTAAAGTGCTATTTAAATAAATAAAATATTACAGAATGATTAACAAAATTATAAAGTTAATAAAAAAATCTACAAATTTCATATAACAGGTGAGCAAAGATGAGATATACTATGTAACTGTATAAGAAAAAAAAAAGCAGGAGATTATCCTTGAAATTCCTTTGGGAATTAAACGAAAATATGTTCGTGCATGTTAAGGTGTCCGAAGGCTTGGGTTCTCGGGTAATGCTCATTAGTTGTACTTTGCGAACGGATGCTGCTGCTATCTCGTGTTTCTTAACTAGTTGCAGAAGGATTAGTGCATCTACGAGAAACGAAAAGAAGAGAGGACGAAGAAGGAGAAGGAGAGAAAGAATCAAAGAAAAGTGAACGAGGATTTTCGGTGGCGGCGCGTGTTAACAATGGTAATTGCAATTCGAGCCGTCCATCCGAAAACCCACCCACCTGCAGCCGCATTACGTAATCGTCCAATGTATTTCGTTCGGCAATTTATTACTGTATCACGTAACTCCTTAACTTCGTGCCTCACGTGTGCATGTGTGCACGTGTACATATAAGAAGAGACTGTGTGAGTGTTTTGATAATACTTTAGGATTGGTAGGGCGTGCGATCTGATTGAAAATGTCAAGAGTAAATCGGTTCGATAAACCAAGGCTTTATCACCTCAGCTCAAGGTGGACACAGATGTATTATATAGAAAAAGAGAGCGAGTCGTTTTCGCGCATTTCGGACTACCGGATCGTGTGAAAGAGATGGAACGATTCTCCGAATCCGATCTAAAAATATATAATAATCATCGGATTCATAAACTATGAAGATCCCATTAATATACATGAGCTCGATGTTGATGATTCAGGTATATTCGTTCTAGTGTAATTTATTTGTACGGTGAAAATGCTTCGATAAATCAGAAATCGGAGAAGACTAAAAAAGAAATTTATTATGAAAGTGATGGACAAATTGAAATATCACACCGTTCAACGTCTTCATAAATATTCCTCAAATAAATTAGGATTATTTTAATTCTGTATTTCCGCTGTCTTCTCTTGAAGAAATTAAAAAACTCACAAAGGTGAGTCCAAGAGATGGATGGCTTCCGTAAATTTCGTCCAATAAATTTGACATCCCGATGGATGGATGGAGTTCACAATAAGGTGCGAATTAAAAGTTTTCTCTCGCCATGCGACGACGTAACGCTGTAAGACATATTAGATTGGAAAGCTATTGATATTTCAGGGGTGGCGCAAGTGCCGGGACGTGTTCACTGCAAATTGAGTTGTTGCACGCCACTGTCTCACACCCCTTTCTGCACAACCCCCCTCACAGACGAAGACGACATTCTTACAACTTATCTCTTTACTTAAACACTCCTCCGTCTTATTCAACCAAAACCCCCCTGACCTGATTTACATATAATCCAGGTCCTAAGTGTATAACGATGTTTCGTATTACTGTTCGAATTCGCAACTCCAAACTAATACTAATAAAATGAAAATGAAAAATTACTCAGTTTTAATAAAATTTTATGTAAAAAATTCCATTTAAATTTACAATTTGAAAAAATTAAAATATTATTACTTAATAATAACTTAGGACCACTGCTTTACCTTCTATACAAGGCAGATATTCCTAAAACTAACAATACTACGATTTCAACATTTGCTGATGACACAGCGATCTTGGTATCAGATGAGAATCCAGCAGTAGCATCCGAATATCTACAGGAAAATTTAGATAAGCTACAAGAATGTCTTAAAAAAATGCAGAATAGCAGTTAACAAAATGAAATCCGTGCATATCACATTCAAGCTAAAGAAAGACACCTGCCTAACTGTAAGACTTAATGGACAAGATCTGTCCAAAGCAACAAAAGTCAAATATCTAAGCATGCATCTGGACAGAAGACTCACCTGGAAATATCACATTCAGGCTAAGAGGGAGCAATTAGAAATAAAGTTTAGAAAACTCTACTAGCTTCTAGGGAAATGGTCGGAATTATCAGTGGAAAATAAATGATTTATATACAAAGTAATACTGAAACCAGTATGGACGTATGGGATCCAAATGTCGGGTGCGGTCAGTAAATCAAACATATAAATTATACAAAGATTTCAATAAAAATGCCTAAGAAATATTATTAAGGCTCCATTCGTCAGGAATAAACAAATACATGAAGATCTTCATATAGGTATGGTCAAGGATACAATAGCAACATTTAGTAGTAGATACCAAGATAGACTGGAGTCACATACTAATGTTCTGACTATTGGCCTACTCGACAACAGTGAAACAATAAACTGGCTGAAGTGTTACAAACCACTAGATTTAGTATATAGATTTAAGTAATTATTAATGTTCAAATTTTCATAATGGTAAACTATCCACTAGGAAAGATTATTCATTTAATCTCAACCGCGATCTTAAATTTACTCAATGTTCACAATTATACGACTTAAAAAAAAAACTTAATAACAACAAAAAGTTAATCCACTATACAAAATTACATTTCTTCATCATCAATAAACAATTTTAATAATTCATTTATATTACAAAAAATTGTTCAATAATGAAATAAAATCAACATTTATGATGTTCAACAAGTGATAATCCAATAAAAATTTAATTATAACTATTTGAATAATTTTTAATGAAACAAAAATCAATCCGGGATGTTTTTCTACGCACAACCAGGGGGGTCATAAACAATTTTTTTAAGTACAGAAGGCGGACCAAAATTTGAGAAACGATGCACTCAGTTGTCGGCAAATTTATTAGCCAAAGACCCAAATATGAACATTACAACAATTTAAAAAAAAAATTGGGAGCCAAATCTACTTGTTTAGTAAACTTTTTTTACACTAAATAAGTAGTACACTAAATAAAACTAAATTTCATACTTAATAAATATTTATTAATGCGAACAATGTGGTTGCATATCCTTGGAACGTTTGAGTAAGTCAGGTTTGTATGTTGTTGCGCCTCCTTGGATATTTGTGCCAGAACCATACTTAAGGAGACAAAGAGCCACATGCGGCTCTGGAGCCGCACATTTCCGACCATTTCACTATGTAATCGGTTGACGAACATAACACGTTTCAAGACGATGTTTGCTACCTAAATTGTTCGTTAACCGAATATAAAAATCTTTTCCATTTTGTTCGCAGTCCATAACTGTTTGTTTGTTAATATTTACTTTATTTTATGCTATTTTTTTATGTAAAATAATATATTTTTAACTAAGTCTTAAACATTTTAATATAAAAATCATAAATATTTTCACCCAAAAAATAGAGTGAACTGTAACATTTTTATAGACTTTAACGATTTACTAATAACTCCAATATAAAACTCAAACTTTCTACTTTTGCAGTCTTTCACAAATATAATTCCATAACTTATTCATAAGCTTATATTTTTGTAACATCTCTGTTAAAATACAATAAATTAGTCATATTTCACTCAACTCCGTATATAATTAGATACTGTTCAGAACTTATAATCTACGATTAAATTATTCAAATGATTTTATGCCCTGTCGATGTATCAAACCCAAATCAATGCTAATGGCTCGAACAGTCACAATACTGTCGCATAATTCCCATCAGATTTCGTGTTGTTCGTATTTTATTATATATTTTTTTTTTATTACAACAATAAGTTACATTTCGTGTTCCTCTCTCTTTCTTTCTCCTCTTTTCTTATTATACAATTGTATAATAATCATAAGAAAGATATTTATTTGTTTAAACGTGCGGATTTATACGCGTTACATAAAGAATAGAATTAAATTTGACATTTTGCGGGAATAATAAAAACGGTATGAAAACGAAGAGACACACGCGGATGCTGCAAGAATCGGTTGGGAGCGAGACGAGACGCGAGAAATGTTATTTATGGTTGGGATTAAAGAACGGGTGAGCATTTAAATATTTATGATTTGTTTTATATGCCTCCACATCTCCTTTTATCCCACAGAAAGAAACAACAAAAAAAAACGGATCTTCGATTTAATGCAAAATAATCGACGGAAATTTATGTTTATCGCTGTAATTAAAACAGGCGAATCAATTAATTAAACTTTTTTCATATAATCAAATTTATCGATTTTATTTTTACGACCGTTTCATAAACCGCACATTAAAAAAAAGCAACAGCAACAGCTTCTGAACGAATTTATGTAATTAAGTTTAATTCGAAATAAAAAAAAAGAAACTTTTTTAAAGATTTAAAGCTAATTAACAAGAAAGTTAATTGCTTTACGTCAAGCATGAAATAAATACATAAAAAATATATAATAATGTAATTTAGATACGAAAACTGTTGAACTTAATTAAACTAATTTAACAAAAAAGAATAGTAACTTTCGTACATTGAGGATTTATTTTAATAAAAATTCAAATAAACGTAATTTTATATAACGTTTTAAAGATAGAAAATGTATTTACGTATTGATATTGAATTGTTAGATTGAAGTGTAATAAAATATTTAATTTATAATTAATTTTTTGGCTTTCAATTTCATTAGAAAATATGTATATTTTTTTCAGAAATATCATAAAAATTGTATCATATTATAATTTTGATTAATTTACTAATAATTAACAATTTCGAAATCACACATCATCAATTTACGATCGGTCAAAACCATTTTGTGGACTTTTGTTATGTTTTCTGAAATTCAGATTTGTCCATTATTTTGAAAATTACAAAAGTAACGTCACTAAAACCACTGTAACTTGTGAACAAAACGTCAGATTGTCATTAAATTTTGACAGTCGTCGTCTGAAGGTTGGTACTTCCTAAAAATCATAGTACACATAAAACATTAAATTGCATATTTTGTGTATTAGAAATTTTTCTTTTTGAACTTGAAAATCTTTTCAAAGTTATTAAAAAAGTAATTTTTAAATTATTAAATTAAATTAATTTACTTTTTTCATTAGATTGAAGTGTAATAAAATATTTAAATTATAATTATTTTTTTGGCTTTCAAATTCTTTAGAAAATATAGATAATTTTTTCAAAACTTTCATCAAAATTGTATCATATTATAATTCTGATTAATTTATTAATAATTAATAAACAATTTCGGAAATAAAACCTTTAACATATTTCTTCAATCAGTATATTTTATTTGTCTATTAGAAACGTTTCTTTTTGAAATTGGAAATCTTTTCAAAGTAATTAACAAAGCAAGTTTTATTTGAAAATTGTGTATATTAATTGCACATTTGATTCTAAACAAAATGATAATCTTTGATTAAATAAACAAATTACGAAATACAGATTTTTTTTAATAAAAATTATATTATTCATCAATCTAATTCAAATAAACGTAAATTTATATAGTTTTTAAAGTATTTTCTTTAATTATATAAAATCATTAAATGAATTATTACATGGAAAATTAATTTGCTTATTGATATTTAATCATTACATTGAAGTGTAATAAAATATATAATTACTTTTTGTATTTCAATTTCCTTATAAAATATGGATATTTTTTCATAACTTCATCAAACTTATATCATATTATAATCAAGATTAATTTAATAATAATTAATTCTTTTTGAAATTGGGAATCTTTTCAAAACAAGTTTTAATTGAAAATTAATTGCAGATTTGTTTGTAAAAAAATGATAACCTTTGATTAAACAAAATCCTTAGAAAATATTTTTTATTATTTCATAGAATATTTATTTTAAAATCTACTCCTGCGAAGATTAATTAAATCTAATGGAGGTAGACATTTCTTTTTTGGTAAACTTTTCATTTAAAGTTTTTTCCATTATTTTCTCTTTTAATTTGTTGGTTGGGCTAT
>NW_017097733.1:16966-44377 GCF_001412225.1 Nicrophorus vespilloides
TTTTATAATTAATAAATATTTATTAATGCGAACAATGTGCTTGCATCTCCTTGGAAAGTTTGAGTAAGTCAGGTTTGTATGTTGTTGCGCCTCCGTGGATATTTGTGCCAGAGCCGCACTTAAGGAGCCAAAGAGCCACATGCGGCTCTGGAGCCGCACATTTCCGACCATTTCACTATGTAATCGGTTGACGAACATAACACGTTTCAAGACGATGTTTGCTACCTAAATTGTTCGTTAACCGAATATAAAAATCTTTTCCATTTTGTTCGCAGTCCATAACTGTTTGTTTGTTAATATTTACTTTATTTTATGCTATTTTTTTATGTAAAATAATATATTTTTAACTAAGTCTTAAACATTTTAATATAAAAATCATAAATATTTTCACCCAAAAAATAGTGTGAACTGTAACATTTTTATAAACTTTAACGATTAACTATTGTTATTTAAACAAATTTTGCTTGTTCGCCAATAACTCCAATATAACACTCAAACTTTCTACTTTTGCAGTCTAAATTTCACAAATATAATTCCATAACTTATTCATAAGCTTATATTTTTGTAACATCTCTGTTAAAATACAATAAATTAGTCATATTTCACTCAACTCCGTATATAATTAGATACTGTTCAGAACTTATAATCTACGATTAAATTATTCAAATGATTTTATGCCCTGTCGATGTATCAAACCCAAATCAATGCTAATGGCTCGAACAGTCACAATACTGTCGCATAATTCCCATCAGATTTCGTGTTGTTCGTATTTTATTATATATATTTTTTTTATTACAACAATAAGTTACATTTCGTGTTCCTCTCTCTTTCTTTCTCCTCTTTTCTTATTATACAATTGTATAATAATCATAAGAAAGATATTTATTTGTTTAAACGTGCGGATTTATACGCGTTACATAAAGAATAGAATTAAATTTGACATTTTGCGGGAATAATAAAAACGGTATGAAAACGAAGAGACACACGCGGATGCTGCAAGAATCGGTTGGGAGCGAGACGAGACGCGAGAATGTTATTTATGGTTGGGATTAAAGAACGGGTGAGCATTTAAATATTTATGATTTGTTTTATATGCCTCCACATCTCCTTTTATCCCACAGAAAGAAACAACAAAAAAAAAACGGATCTTCGATTTAATGCAAAATAATCGACGGAAATTTATGTTTATCGCTGTAATTAAAACAGGCGAATCAATTAATTAAACTTTTTTCCATATAATCAAATTTATCGATTTTATTTTTACGACCGTTTCATAAACCGCACATTAAAAAAAAGCAACAGCAACAGCTTCTGAACGAATTTATGTAATTAAGTTTAATTCGAAATAAAAAAAAATGAAACTTTTTTAAAGATTTAAAGCTAATTAACAAGAAAGTTAATTGCTTTACGTCAAGCATGAAATAAAACATAAAAAAAATATAATAATGTAATTTAGATACGAAAACTGTTGAACTTAATTAAACTAATTTAACAAAAAAGAATAGTAACTTTCGTACATTGAGGATTTATTTTAATAAAAATTCAAATAAACGTAATTTTATATAACGTTTTAAAGATAGAAAATTATTTACGTATTGATATTGAATTGTTAATCATTAGATTGAAGTGTAATAAAATATTTAATTTATAATTACTTTTTGGCTTACAAATTCTTTAGAAAATATGGATAATTTTTTCACAACTTTCATCAAAATTGTATCATATTATAATTATGATCAATTTATTAATAATTAAATAAAAAGAAACAATTTCAGAAACAAAACCTTTTACATATTTCTTCAATCAGTATATTTTATTTGTCTATTAGAAACGTTTCTTTTTGAACTTGGAAATCATTTCAAAGTAATTAACAAAGCAAGTTTTATTTGAAAATTATGTATATTAATTGCACATTTGTTTCTAAACAAAATGATAATCTTTGATTAAATAAAAAAATTACGAAATACAGATTTTTTTTAATAAAAATTATATTATTCATCAATCTAATTCAAATAAACGTAAATTTATATAGTTTTTAAAGTATTTTCTTTAATAATATAAAATCATTAAGTAAATTATTACATGGAAAATTAATTTGCTTATTGATATTTAATCATTAGATTGAAGTGTAATAAAATATATAATTACTTTTTGTATTTCAATTTCCTTATAAAATATGGATATTTTTACACAACTTTCATCAAACTTATATCATATTATAATCAAGATTAATTTATTAATAATTAATTTAAAAAAATAATATTTCGTAAACAAAACATTTTACTTATTTTTAATTACAGATTTGTTTGTAAAAAAAATGATAACCTTTGATTAAACAAAATCCTTAGAAAATATTTTTTATTATGTCATAGAATATTTATTTTAAAATCTATTCCTGCGAAGATTAGTTAAATCTAATGGCGGTAGACATTTCTTTTTTTGGTAAACTTTCCATTGAAAGTTTTTACCATTATTTTCTACTTTTAATTTGTTGGTTGGTTGGCGTCTTGTAGGTTAACTTCAGTAGTATATTGATGCTCTGGGATTCCACTATTTCCTTTCACTGTGAATCTGCTACTATCCTTAACACTGTCATTGTCCATCGACTTGGTTGAAGGTCTATATGCAAAACGTCACAAAGGGCCTGCCTGACCAGGATTCGAACCGACGCCCACAAAATCGTGGGTAGGGCGACTTAACCATTTGGTTATTAGTCTCCCTGTTACATAATATAGTTTATTTTATTAATTTATTGTAAACATTCTTAATTAAATTAATTGGTTGTCCTTTCTGTATATTCAGAAACATATCACCATTTGCATTAGGCTTTGAAGGTGAATGGTGTTTTGGCACGAATCACAGCATCGGCGGATTGAATTAAAATATTAATTAGTAATACGGTCGAAAAGGGGGGAAAATCCCCGATAATTAGCCAATTAATCTGAACCGAAATTATTCGTCCGTTAGGATGGGCCTAATTTACTGCCGCTCGACACGCAACAGCCATCCTCGATGAGTTATTGGAGAAATAGAGAGAAGAAGAAAAAAAAAATAAGCAGGTCAATGCTGCGAATCCATACTTCTTCCATCTGGTCAAACCGTCATCATCATCAAAAAATCATCCTCGGAAACGATGATTCCCATAAATCGGCATCGAGACCAGCAATTTAAATGTCAGATGATCTCGAACTTCCGATTCGCATTCATTATTCGTTTGTTTTCGTTTTCTATTGATTTATTTCTCAAAGCACACTCTTAACCTTCTGTCGACTGTCAACGCTCAAATTGATATTTTTATTTATATATTCCTACTAGTTTCATCACTGCTTTCAATCCACGGATTTCAATGCCCTTCAATTAAATCTACCTAATTCCATCATTATTTATAACTAAAGGTTGATGGTTCATTAATACGCAATTAGTGCAATACTTTTAATTTATAGATTTTTTTTTTATTTATTTACGATATTTAAATCGTATTTTGAACTTCGTATAAATCATCAATTTTTACATAATATTTCATCGAAAATTATACAAAAGCATCGTAACAAATAATCCTACATGTAAATATATTGAAAAAAAAGGATATAAATTATAATTTAAGATTTATAACAATACAAATATCTTACATAAATAAATATAAAAATTTGGACACAGGAATACCTCGCATAGTGCGGGTAATCAGTTTCGGTACTGTTTTAAACCGAACTAATCGAGAACTTCAAAAAACAGAACGAAAAGACTTGTTTTTCTCAAATAAAATGTAATTTGTTTTGTAATGATTGAAGCCGCACTATGCGAGGTATTTCTGTATTTAATTTTTCAATTAGGTGCAAAACGCTTAATTTCTTACATTAGAAAATTATCCATTATTTTAAATAAATTACGCATAAAAATGCCTCACATTCCTACTTTAATTAATTGTTCAATTTTAGTATCAGTATTAATTAAATTTTGTTAAATGTTACAAATTAATTGCTTTTTAAATCAATCATATTATACTCCTGACATTCTGTTAATATTTTTTTAAAAGCATCCTTATCAACAAAAACCACATAATTAGTTAATTAAAATATAAAACCCAATTAACAACGAAAAATGTCTAGTTTTACTATCATTTTATTGACTGTTATTTTTTATGAACTCTCGCGGTTGATTTCCAAAGAGACGAATCTCTGAGAAGATTTCCAATCGAGATTACGTTTTTTTTTTTCTATTTATTTTTATTTTATTTGATTGGAGGAGGCGGGATGCCGTAACATAAATTCACCACGAAGACTTCATCGACATTTTGACCTTTCGATTCCAACAGTAAATTTGTTAACAGTAGCTGCGAGAACGACCAAAAATAGAAACGCTAATTGGAAATTAATATTCCGGGCAATATATTTCTTTGAAACACTTCAATTAACAAATACAAATATGCAAATATAAAAATATTTATTGAATAAAAATTATTAGAAAAGAAAACATAACTTTAGTTAGTTTTAGCGAAAATTTCATAGACAAAAAACATGTAAATAAATTAAGTCAAGTTAAAAATTGTAATGTTTACGTTTTAACGTTTAAACAATTTCATTAGAAAATTACAAAAAAAAAATATTTTGTTAAAAGAACTAATAAAAATTATCTTTGAAGTAAATGGAAAACTTCAATAATCATAAATTTTTCCTATTTAGTGAAAATTGCATATTTTAATCAAATACATATTTTTTTTTTCATTGAAAAGTAAATTATTACATGAAAGTTGCAATAAAAACCTCCAAAAATCTTGCTAATAAGAAATCCTATAATTAAAATTATCTTCATCAGTGCCTACAAAAATTTTAAGATCATTACTTTCGGTCATTATCTGAAATGTAGTGGATTTAGACCACTTACAAAATACAGGTATTTCCCGACTTATGAACTCCCGGACTTACGAACAAAACTCTAACTTGTTACAAGCTGATATATAGTGATAATAAAATTAACTGTTCAAACAAAAATTGATAATTTCTTTAATAAAATATAATATTTTTGTTTATTTTAATATAGTTTTTCAAATTTATGTAATACGGAAAACCATGATAAAGTATTGTAAGATAAGTATATTTAGAAGTTTTTAAAATTCTCCCGACTTACGAACAAATTCCATTGGAACGGAACTATTTCGTAAGTCGTGAATACCTGTAATGTCTCTAGTTATTGAACTAAGTGTGAAAATGTCGGTGACAATCGCATGCCCGACAACCGAAATCCCGTCTATCGAAATCTCGATGTTCGAAATTTCGACGTTTGAAATCCCGAGTGTATCGAAATCCCGACGTTCGAAATCCCGGCTACCATAATCCCGACAATATCTGGATTTCTACAATAACATTTTTATGGTAGTCGGGATTTCGATATAGCCGGGACTTTGAATGTCGCGATTATGGTAGTCGAGATTTTGACAAAGTCGGGATTTTAATACAGCCGGGATTTCGAACGTCGGGATTTCAATAAACGGTCTTTCGGTTGTCGGACTTGCGATCTAGACCCTGAAAATGTATGTATTCAAAATTATCATATACTTTACCGCAAATTATTGTTTATCACATCAAAATATTTGATGTTAGTCAACTATAAAAGAATTGAAAACAAACAAATTTGAATATGTGCTTAAATTATTTCTAAACTCAAATAACATAAACATATTTATTGCAATTACTGAATTACTTACAGGAAATTAAGTAAGCAATTTCCAAAATAACAAAAAAAAAAACTAATTTAAACAATAGTAATTACAAAAACTTGTTTAATTTAAAATTATTTAACTTTTTGATTCACGCACACGAAAAAAAGAATGCAGCTATATCATATACACAAATATCGAAATTGCCTTCAGGTTTTTGGGGCCCGGTTTGGCTTCATGAATTACAGTATTTGCATTAAATCGCGAGATTGGAAACGAACGCGGAATTGGACAGCGCATAAAACAAACATAAACATTTAATGGAATCCGCGAGCGCCGGACGGTAATTAAAACCGAAAACCGATTACCAAAACCGACCCGTATTAATGGACTTTTTCTTGAGCCCTTCGGATGAACCATTACATTTTCAGAAAAGCTGAACAACAACAACAACCAAAAAAAAACGAAGACAAAACAGCAGCTGCAGCAGCAGCGACGAACGAGTGGTCTCATTAATAGCGCATTAGTACTGCACTCTTCGGCAAAACCGTGACGTAATCCGAGCATGAAATATGCATTGCGTAATAAACGCGGCCGAGGCGTGTTTTCGAAAGGTGATAAATCGCGGAGCGAAGTTTTTAAGTAATTGACATCGCAAAGAGGGAGGAATCAATCGATCGCCAAGGGGTTCAGAAGGGAGAGGAAGGGTAGTGACGAATATCCGCACTTAAAGTGCAAACACGGCGAAGGAAGGAAAGAGAGCAAAAGTCAAATTTCAAGTTTCTTGTAGGGCATTAAAATTGCACCGATTGATCACTGTGTCAGGGACTACACGGCCTAAATTATGCATCGTGCCCTTTATAACTCTCTCTCTCTCTTTCCATCCCGAAATGACCTGGGGGTGATGATGTTTTAGGAGCGGAGCAACTGGTGCGGCCAGAGAAAAGGGCAATTAATAATTCCGTTTCTATACCTCATCAATTTGCTAGCTGTTATTTTATTTTTTGTGCTCTACCATCTTCATCTTTATCTTAGCATATTTTGATCTCTGTTTGCCTGCGGACCACTCCGATCGACTACACATCGTCCGCATCCTTGACATCGGCGGTCCAAGTATATAAAAATCGGAATTGCTTGAGGTCTACCGAGTGGACTTGAATACGCCAGACAGATTGGCGATCCGGATTCACCTCATTCATACATTCTTTATCAGCGAAAACATCGATCCGTTCGCCTTACAAACCAATCGATTATATCTTTACATAAACCCAAAACCAAAAAAAAAGGAAACGCAGTGCATCAAAGATTACATCTTAACAAGACGGAGGAAGAAAGTGATTATTTTGTGTTACTAATTACATAATCCGTAAGTACTACTTATTAAGTTTCAATTAAATCTTTTTGTCGGTATAATCGATCGGAATCCCCACATTACACAAACTAATACAAAATAGAACCACCACTAGTAGCGTTATTGTTCCAAATTTCCCGGGCTTAAACTGAATCCGAAACCGTCATCAAATAATATAACAGATACAAAAAAAAAACATCACAAACAGCACCAGTTTCACAATTTACCCCAATTTAATCTGTGCAAATATTATTTCATACATTATTATTATTATTTACCAATTGAAATGTAAATAAATAATAAATTTAAATATATATTAATGTATTATTTTTCACATCGAGCGGATTTCTTCGTGCAGCTAAAGTGATGATTTAAAATTTGCGACAAAGTCTATCATTTCCTATGTCACTCTTGAATCTTCGTCAATGTTTGCCTTTTCACCAGGCTACATTTGTATCATCAGTCAAATATTTCGAGCAACCTTCACGAGGTTCATCCTCCAAAGAAAAATGTCCTGTCAGAAATCTTTGAATAGTCACAAGTGGTGATGCATTCACTCCATATGCATTTTAGCATACCTGGAAAATTGGCATAGGCTTGAGTTGACGTCGAAATCCGTAAAGAATGACAAAACAAATTTTTGCTGTATTGATGGTGGAATTTCTACCAACTTTACATCACCAATCTTGCATTTTCTCCTATCCATTCTTACCAATCTTCTTGAAATTTTACATGAAATATCGTTAAACTTTAACAAATTGAGAAACAACTTTTGTTTCTTCAGAAACAAAAGAATTAATGCCAACCTCGCGAACTTTTATTGTATAACATAATATGATATTTAATCCATAAATAAATCTATTCAAATTACTTGAAACTTTTCTAATTGAGTCCGTACAAAGTTTTTTTTTGTTGCTGTAAAAATTGCTTAATTGGTTTATTATTGTTTTAGAATCGTTTGGTACGTAATACCAATTAAACGCAATTTATTTGCATCTTTCCCATGTTTAAAACTTACATAATTTGTTTTTGGAATCAATTAATCATAATTGCAGAAACATAATTAAAACTGTATTTTTATCACAATTTCATTGTATAAATTCTAAAAAAATAAATATTATTGTATCATATACAAATTTATTTAACTCTATCAAACCTTGAAAACTTAATAACTAATTACATATTAATCTGTATATATTATTTTGGTCATTCACTTAAGTTTATTTTTCTAAACGAAAAACTAATATTTCAAATAAGAAATTTGCCTCGAAAGTAATATGATCATATTTCTTAAAAGTGGTATTCTTAATAACAATATTGCAATAATTCTATTAATTTTATGAAATTTGATATTTTGGGAACTCGTAAAACCATTAATTATTTATTAATTATAATAAATATATATATTTTTGTATTTTTTTACTATATTGAATATATGCATTAATTAAAATGTAATTTCAGTGTAAATAAATTAAATATAAGCAGAAATTATCTGAAAATAAATTATAAGCTTTTCCAATAATCGAATGGAAACGTTAAATTACAAAGCAACGTAAATCATATGTGAATGCAAAACGACTGCATTTGTAATATTCGCAATTTCCAGTGCAGCAATTGGAAATGATGGTTCGAGATGAAGAACATTAATATATCGTCTAATATTATTATAGGATGGGGGTATAGGATAGAATGTAATATGAGTTCGGGTATATTCAATAATTCAATTCGAGCATTGTGTACAGGATTGTTAGGTTGTCGGATCTAGGTAATCGCTGTTGGCCTGAACTGAGGCCAAATTATTAAGAGCAGGTTTGCGGTAACAATATTGATCCACTGTCAATACCATGACTGAAAATCATTCCATAAAGTAAGTGCATCGAACACACGAAAAGCAATTTACAATTTTTCTATTCCATTTTACAATTTATTTGTGTTTTCAATCAAAAATATTACATCATTTTTTATATATTATATTCTTGAATCTATTCTTGAATAATTTCAACAATTTGGCTATAATTCGCGTTCAAAAATATACTAATGAAAAGTGCTAGAAAAAGCAGTAATTTATATGTTTTTCTTAGGAACTATAATAGATAGAATGGATCCAATATATGCATATAGAAGTTGCATATTTGGGGATTATAGAGAGTATACCTTTATTAATGTAGTTCCATTCGTTTGGCTGTAATTCATTTAAAATTAAAATAATAAAAATTAACGCTCGAAAAAGCAATGTTTCACATTTCGATGATTTTCTTAGAAACTATAATAGATAGATTGGATCCAATATATGCATATAGAAGTTGCATATTTGGGGATTATAGAGAGTATACCTTTATTAGTGTAGTGCCATTCGTTTGGCTGTAATTAATTTAAAATTGAAATAATGAAAAATTAACGCTCGAAAAAGCAATGTTTCACATTTCGATGATTTTCTTAGAAACTATAATAGATAGAACGGATTCAATAGATTCATATGAAAGTTGAATATTTGGGGAATATAGAAAGTATCCTGTTATTGCTGTGATGTTAAAAATTGAAACAACAACAAAATAACGCTCGAATAAGCAGTTTCTTCGGTTTTTAGTAATTTTCTTAAAAACTGTAAAAGGTTGAATATATGCATATTAAAGTTGGATATTTGGGGAATGTAGCTAGTATTCAATATTTGCTTAAAATCATCCGTTTGACTGTAATTCACTTTAAAAAATGAGGTAACGAAAAATTAATGCTTGAAAAGGCAATGTTTCACATTTCAATGATTTTCTTAAAAACTGTATGAATGGACATATTTTAATATTTATTGAAACATTCAATGAAATATAGAATATTGTTATAATATCATCATTTCTTTTTAAAAATAATTAAGTCTATTTTTTGGATTTATTCAATTATCAATAAAATAACATAAACGTTTTTCACATACTAAAAATATTACTTTATATGTTCATAAGTACATCAATTCCTGGCATAGTCTGAATAATCGATTCCGCCAATATCCAGCACTGTTTGTAATCATACTAATCCGGACAATGCGAGATATTGCTTTATTGTCATTATTGAATAGACATATTTTCTTCTCTATTAAAAAAATTCAACGAAATAAAGAATATAATTATAATATCATCATTTCTTATTAAAAATATTACTTCATATTGTTAAATAACTAATAATTAATCACTATTTTATCTGCATAATATTTCTAAACTAATTTTCATAATTAAGATATTATTTGAAGCCAGAATAAAGAGGATTTTGAACATTAAACAGTAGCTTCAGATTGGGTATCAGATGACACAGCAATACTAATCTCAACAGTGCATAGAAATACTCCAACATTTTTTATAGGATTATAATGCTTCCCTGATTTTATTTTATCTTAGTTCTCTAAAGAAAATTAACATCATTGTTACATAATATAATTTTATTAAATTGTTTTGTATCACTTGTATAAATTTGATTTTTATTAGAATTACAATACTAAGTACTTCAATACATCACATAGTGCGGATTTGATCAGTTCGATTTTTTTTCTATATATAATTCCTCGATTAATCACACACACTAGATTGAATATAAAAGTTGGTATTCAATATTTGCTTTGTATGCGTTTGGTTGTTCAAAAAAAAAACGCCCGAAATAGCAGTGTCTTCAGAATTAAGTGATTTTCTCAGTAACTATAAGAGATATTGAATTGAAAGATGCATATGAAAAGAGGAGATTTGGGGAATATAATACAACTATTATTAAAGTTTTTCCTCTAATTGGATTCGCGTTTGAAAATGAAGTAATTTTTAAAGATGGATTAATTTCGATATGATTAACTAAAAAATAATAATAATTAATTATAATAGTAATTATTTCTAAATTAATTAAGTTTACAATGTATTTCTTAACTGACTGTGAACTGGGTGGAATAATTCACAGATTTTCTCTCAGAGAAAGGGAAGGAGGCTTATTTAAAATAGGCCATATATTAGGAATCATATTAAAGTCTGCTGAAAGCAGGTATATTTATGAGTGACATGTCGTAAATAATTTATATGTTTCTGTAATGCGGGAGGAGGTGGCGGAGACGGAGGGGCGGCTGTTCGTTTGGGGGAGGACAGCGGGTCGTGCACGGCCCATGTGTGTGAGGTCATGAAGGGGATTTTCTCAGACACCCCGTCGTCCTTCCACGTCTCCTCCACACATGCATCGTCTCTTCCGCCACCCTCGGCTTCCCATCTTCTTCCAGCTCACCACCGCCGCAGCAGCAGCAGCATCAACCTTCAGATCCAGGGGCGGTGGCGGCATTGGCTTCATGTTTAGTGTGCCATATTCGTAGTCGTCTCTCGCTGCTGCGCCGCGCCACCCTTCACCACCCGACGGGGAGCCTCCCCGAAATGAGTTCTCCGCTATCGTTACTGGATTCAATTTTCACAACGTAACATGGTTAAGAGAGAGAATCGTGCCGGGAATATTGACTGCGGCACTCATAAAGTCAGGATTTCGAAATGTTATAACATTTTGCATTGTTAAGGGCGCGTCTGGCCGTGGAGCTAGAGGACGGCGCAACATTAAATAATACAATGCGCTCGTACCAACAAAAAAAAAATGAAGAAGAAAAAAACAGAGCTTTAATTTAATGACACCCATCCGCACAACCGAATGCGTGCTTGCAGTCCTTTTGCAGGACTTGTTACTTTTTGTTTTGGTTTTGTTGTCTGTCGACGCAAATCCAGCGACTGAATAATAATGAATGGACGAACTCACCTGCAAAACCGCTTTGTGCGACCTGTTCAGATCTAGATGTACATGGGTCATTGATTTCGTGGTTCCCTCTGCTTCCATTCTATTCATTTGACAGTTCCCATTAGCATTATGATGCATCACCTGTACGGGTTTGCAAATGCGAAAACCATTTTTCTCCAACACACACATTTCTGTTTTTTGCACGAAAAGTCACAAATGAAAGTTTTTTTGTCAATGTCATTTCTACAAAGCACTCTACAATAATTGGATATTAGATTCTTACTATAAACGTATATTTTTCTAATTAACTAAATAAAGGCGAATATTTTTTAAATGAAATATGTGAAAACCATTTTTTTTCAGAAGTTTTCAAATTCAAGTTTCTAAATAAATTATAACATTAACAAACATTTCAAAGCGCTCTATAAAACTTTTCCCATAAAATTATTGATATACTGTCAATTCATCCACTTTTTAGGGACAAATCCTATAAAATCCTCATTTATTGCCGAGAAAACAAATGGATGGAGCATACTAAAAACTAATTATCATCACATCAATCCTTCTTTCACTGAAAACATCAGCATAATTCATGATTTTCTATTAGAAAAAAATATGTTTAAAAAATAATTTTCAGAAGTTTTCAGATTCAAGTTTCTAAATAAATTATAACATTAAGAAACATTTCAAAGCGCTCTATAAAATTTTTCCCATAAAATTAAAGCAAATTAAGAAAATTATTGATATAGTGTCAATTCATCCACTTTTTAGGGACAAATCCTATAGAATCCTCATTTATTGCCGAGAAAGTAAATGGATGGAGCACACTAAAAACTAATTATCATCACATCAATCCTTCTTTCACTGAAAACTTCAGCATAATTCATTGATTTTCTATTAGAAAAAAATATGTTTAAAAAATAATTTTCAGAAGTTTTCAGATTCATGTTTCTAAATAAATTATAACATTAACAAACATTTCAAAGCGCTCTATAAAACTTTTACCATAAAATTAAAGCAAATTAAGAAAATTAAGAAAATTATTGATATACTGTCAATTCATCCACTTTTTAGGGACAAGTCCTATAGAATCCTCATTTATTGCCGAGAAAACAAATGGATGGAGCACACTAAAAACTAATTATCATCACATCAATCCTCCTTTCACTGAAAACTTCAGCATAATTCAATGATTTTCTATTAGAAAAAAATATGTTTAAAAAATAATTTTCAGAAGTTTTCAGATTCAAGTTTCTAAATAAATTATAACATTAACGAATATTTCAAAGCGCTCTATAAAACTTTTACCATAAAATTAAAGCAAATTAAAAAAATTATTGATATACTATCAATTCATCCACTTTTTAGGGACAAATCCTATAGAACGGAAACAAAATGGAAAATAACAAAAAATTACTTTAATCAGGACAACATGTACTAATCCCGATATGTCCCGATTAAACGGAATCACCTTTACGGAAAAAATAATAAATTTTAACAGAAAGATCACTCAGATGAAAAATTGGTTTATTCAATATTAATAGTAATAATATAGGTTATATAATAAGATTTACAAAAATAGTATAGAACTCATCCATCTGTGAATTCTGCCAGTATATCATAAAAAATATATACTATAATATTTGTATCATTCCAGAATATGATGATGCTCCAGACCATCGCGTTGATATGCGGATGCATCACCATGGCAACCGGTTGTTCCAAAACAATGATAAGTAAGTGTCATATTTTAGTTTTCTTCTGTTGTTAAAAGTGAACTTTACTGTGATAAATCTGTTTCGATATCCGTTTGATGTATGGCTCGATTTAGAAGTCAAATATCTTATCATTCATTCTGTTCTGTTTCAGATGGACACGGTGTGACAAACGGCGACAAGAACATGATTCTCGACTACCACAACAGGATGAGACAGTCAGTCGCAATGGGTCAGATCTCGGGTCAGCCGACTGCCGCAAACATGATGGAAATGGTAAATGGTTCACATTAATACCTCAATAGCGAATGCATTTGTATATGGCAGTGCACAAAATAGAAATAATAGAAAAGTTTTAATAAATCCATTAGTATATTAAATATGCAGGTCGGAGATGCGCCTTAATGGCGTTCCCATCGTAATAGTTTGAAAAAATAATTACTGTTTTCTCCGCTTTTTGTATATGATTTTAACTATATTTTTTATGTATTTGTGTATTTTTAGAAATGGGATGATGAACTGGCTCAGAGGGCGCAGAAATGGACGACATCGTGCTTGGCGGAGACCCACGACGGTGCAAGACACAGTTGTGAGTAGTGATTTTGGGATGGAGGATGGGGTCGTTTTTGGGGTCGTTTCTGTGTCCCGGCGGATCCGGTTCGCTCGATTTATAATAATGAACTCGTAGATGGATTAATTAAATGAGGCATTATTTAAACTTCCCGCGCCCCGCCTCTAACTAACCCCTAGAAAGTTTACGTGCAACGATCTACGGGGAGAAAACTTTACACTTTGCAGTCAGCCAAAACTCTTCATCCCCTTCCCCCTTCAAACACCCGCACATAACCGAAATAATAAACTGCTTTAGAGATTTTGGAACTCCCACACTCTTAGCAAATACTTTGCAAATAATTTATCATGAAACACTCCATTGCTTCGCTCCCTTAGGCCCAAAGGTTCCCTTCGATGAAGGAGGAAAGATGTGGAGAGAACAAAAAAAATATTTATATAACTAGAAGATTCATCCTCATTTATTACCGAGAAAGCAAATGGATGGAGCACACTAAAAACTAATTATCATCACATCAATCCTTCTTTCACTGAAAACTTCAGCATGATTCAATGATTTTCTATTAGAAAAAATATGTTTCAAAAATAATTAATTTGTAAACAAAATCTCAAACAAAAATTATCTTTAATTAATGATTATTATTAAATGAGATTCTTTTTTCTGAAAACTTTTTCAGTACAAATTTTTGAAAATCATTAAGCTTTTAATTGTAACAAAAAAAACTATAAAATAGTTATTAAACAAAAAAATATGTTGGTTTACTAATTTTGTCATATAAACCAGCGTTTCTCAACCTTTTTGTCACAGGACCCAACATACTTGTGCTTTGACACATGGTGACAGCTGTCAATTTTCGATCTCGACCCATAGGTTAAGATTTGTATAGACTTTTTTTCAAAATGAAAAGTTCTTAATACTAAGAACTTATTATCATCACGAAAGCAACAAGATTTTCTCTGTAAAAATATGGGTTGCGTCATTGATTTTCGATTATCCCGCTTTCCGTTCCAGCAAGATTTCCGGTGGGACAGAACATCGCGACCATGTGGACCACCGCCCGGCCCCGCACTGCATTAGACATGATGGCCAATTTCGATTACGCCATCGGCCGATGGTTCGACGAGTATAAATATTACAGCTACGGCCCCATCAATCCTTATTCACACTCCACCGCCCATTACACCCAGGTAAATATCACATCATTACTTACACTCACTCATTACCTATTCATAAACGCATAATGGTTGTATTTATTCCCAATTGATTTGCACTAAACCAAAACAAAACATATTACCATAGCAACTACATAAATACTATTGATAATCATTTGAAAAAAAAAAGTTGTTATGGAAACAATAATGATTGTATTAGTTTAATTAATAATTAAATCCTTGAATATAGAAGAAATTAATATCTGAAAACTAAAAGTAATTTACTTTTTACGTAATTACTAAACTAAAAATTAAAAGTTCTTGTAATTTTTATTATGGAAGTCAATGGGATTTGTACTGTATTAGCAAACTTTGTTTCTCTTAAACGGTAATTAGGATATAGTTATACCACGTCGGGGAAATTATGTTAAATCTTATTTGAATCTAAGTAGAAATTAATATCTCTAAATTAATTGTTAGTTAGTTAGTTAACTTCAGTAATTAAAAAATTATATCATCAAAAAAGTATATAAAATTGAAATAGTATTAAATTTATGTAACTTTTCTTTGAAAAAAAAAATTCTTATAAACTAATGAATACATGATACAAAATGTTTATTCCTCAAGGACAAATTGATCAATTATGATTGATAATAATGCATGCAGACGACTGGTTATGTTATATTTCGGAAGTAAAAGGAAAGTTTCTGGGATGAAAAGCAAATGTTATAAGAGGGAGTGTAGATGCTGTGAAGCATGTGAACTAAGTAATAGGAGATTGATGGAAAGACCAGTAATTAATTTATCGGACTCTTCTCCAATGGAACGTTTTCACGTGTGTATGATGAATCCTTCAGGGACTTCTTTCTTTCTCTCAGCGGAGAGAGAAGAAAAAAAAAACTTCTGACGAGGCCGCAACTTTTTCGCCCGCCAAATTCAATTAAGTCTATTAAAAAGGTCAACAGGAGGGTAGAGATTCGCGAAGCATAAAAGAAAAAAAAATTAATAGCGGCCAGACAACATCATATATATTGTTTTTGTTTCGGCGTCGTTGTTTTCTGTAAGAAAGCAGACAAATTTTTCATCAAAGCTAATATCAATTTGATTATGTAATTTTTTTTATTTTGCACAATAATATGTAATTAAATTGTCCACGCTGTAAACCATTCAAATAATAAGATAAAAGCAGAAAAGATAAAAAATTACAAGTAAATGAAAAAGTAACGCTTCTTTTATGACAACTTGTATTGATGCACATACAAAAGTTTAATAAATTGTCAAATAATGTAAAGAAATTTTATTGTGATTTGTAATAATTATTGATATTAAAATTAGATTATTTGTGATTTTAGATGATCTGGGCTGAAACTAATCTGATCGGATGCGGTTTCGCGTTTTACTTTGACGCTGCCAAAGGATTCACGAAGAACTACGTCTGCAATTACGGATCCAGGTAAGGACAATGAAACATGGGTTAAGGTGGATGAGGACGAGGAGCGAAATAAAATAGAAATAAGAACACGTTTTCAAGCTTCCGGATTAAATTGGAAGCGATTTAGTGTTTGGTTCTTTCTTTCTGTCTCTTTTCCGCCGCCGCTCTCGTCCCAAGAGAAATTTTATCCGCGAACCCCATCCCTCGAATAAATATGATTTTCCTTCTCCCTCTAATTAAATTAATATAAATGGAGAACACACAGAGTGCGAGAGAGAAGAGACAAGGTCCATTGTCCTCTCGTTGTGCCTCATCGCGAAAATTGATGATTACCTTTATTCCCTTTAATTAAATTAATATTACCTCTATCAGTCTGTACATACAAAAGAGGACTTAATTAATATCTCCGTAATGAACCGATCAAACTTGATACCGAGTCTAGCTGTAATCGGATCGGCCTAGCCGAAACATTCGATTGTGTTTATTAAACAAAATTTGAAACTCAATGTCATGGTAACTCGAGTTGAATACAAAGAGATAGAGAGAGAGATCAGGTTGTCTGAGGTGAAAATTGGTTGCAGCGGAAACGTGGTTGGACAGTTGCCGTACGCCAAGGGACGTCCGTCGTGTGAAAGATTCAATTTGGTGCCGTCCAGGAAGTATACAGGACTCTGCGGTAAATGGAATTTAACAATTGCCATTATTACTACTACTGACTTCAACTTCAACTTCTTCTTCTACGCTTCGTCTTTTTTTTTAGTTTATTCGTTCCTCGAGTTAAATCGTATTTCTGCTTCCAGACAAATCGAATCGCTACTTCTACGACCTGCAGACCAACTACATCGGCTGAAGGACGACCCCGGCCGCCTCCAATCTAAATCCGCGCAATTATTTATTGAAATCCCATTTATTTATTCCAATCAATGGTTGTACATACATTTATTCAATCACAATTTTATAGTGATCTTATTAAAATATACAATTTACTTATTAAATTCACTTTCTTTCATTCTACACCCAAAAAAAAATGGAAAATTTAATTATCTATCCTTCACAAGTACATCTTCTAAAAAATATTGATTGCATAACATAACATTAACTCTTAAAAGAATTTTGGTTAAAATAATTGACAAATCAATATTGAATTTGGTTCACTTTGTAATTATGTAATTTTTTTTGCACAATAATATCAGTTAATATTTGATTCGTTTTGTCAACAATAGTAAAAATTTGATAAATAAAAAGAGTATAGAATTTGAAAAAATGCAACAATTTCTAATAATCATTGTTTCCAACTGTTTTTTTTGCTTTTTATTTGTACACGTTTTGCTGTTAAATGTACAAAGAGAAGAAAAAAAATCACTGTGTACATGGTGATGGGCCCACTGCGATTTCATTTTTAAATTCGACGCGACGGTAAGAGGATTTGGGTTTGGAAGTGTCCCCACTATGTATATGAAATTTCACATCAATTGGATTCATTTTTAAAGCCCCACGGGAAAGCGAAAAAAAAATGTAATCAAAACTAAATTATACAAGCTCCGTTGATTTACTACAAAATTCGCACTAACACAATTAGTATTTAAGCTATACAATCTACGAACAATTAATAATTAACAAATTTAGTGATTTCTTTTTATTGAGAAATATTTGATTAATCTAAATTTTTAGTGGACAAAAATATTGATAAGAATTTATAAAATTGTAATAATCTTATCTAAAAGAAAAATTCTAATTAAATCACTTGAAGTGCTCTAAATATTGAGTTTTTAAGTTTTATTTTTTTTAATTAAATTAAATGATACAAGCCTTGATAAATTTCTATGGCAACTGAAACTTGATTTTGTTGCTAAGTTATATTATGTGTATAATAATTTAATTACTTAGCAAATTTTAGGTTGATTAAAAGTGTAAAGTAGGAGTAGGCTGAACTCATAACCTAAAAATATAAAAAATTAGCTGTGATTTTTTTTTAAAGGAAGTTGTGCAATTACACTTAGAAATGTAGCCAAAGACATGTGACCTAAGTTTAGAGCGTTCAAGGTTACTGGTTTCTGGGATCTCATTATAATCATCCTCATGTCATTTTGAAGCTTCACGCTTCCTCTGTACCAATCTGTAGTGTAGGCATCAGATCCTACGCCTGTGCTCTGAAAAAATGAATTAAATGTGAATTATGTAAAGAATTAATGATGAAAATACCTCGTTGATTAGTGTTTGACCGTAATAGCAAACTAATAGAAGTAGAAAAAGCCATCCCATTAGGTGAAGAGTGAATCTGATAAAATCAGCAGCATTCACGACAAGTAATTGAAAACCTAAGATGCTGATCACGAAAGATGTGAGACTGATGTGCATCAACATTTGGCTGCTGAAAACTGCATTGAAGTTGTCGCAAAACTCGATGATTTCGATGTGGTACCGAATGCAGAACAAAGCGCGTTTTTCCATCTCCGAACGATCCAAAGTTCCCAATTCTAAGATCAAAACTCGCAGCTTCTTCAGATGATGAGTGGCGTGGCTCAAAACTCCGCATTGCAGCATCGTGAGCATGATTATCACCCAAGTTACCAGTGAAACTAGAATTATTTGATGGAGATACATCAGCTCGTAAACAGGGCTGTAATCGAACCTAAACGGTTGTCGAACTCTTGAGACCAAACCGCAAGGTATTCCCCATTCCTTCATACTTCTTGTCTTATTATCCTCGCAATGCTGGATGGATAGGAGAGGCATACTCACGTACATCACGACACCAGCCGTTGAATAAAACAGAAGGATTTTCGCGTGAAAAATCGCTGTTTTATCCGTTTTGATCATACCTTCAAGATCAGAGAACTTCTGGAAACCTTTTATACGTGAAACTAATTTAACTATTCCTTTGCGATTACACAAAAAGCAAATCGCCATGTAGTGCTGTCCGATCACGCAAACTAAAGCTATGAGAGCTTGAATTATCGTTGTTAAATCTTCATCTAGAAATTTCAAATCAATTACTAATAAATTGAAGATTAATTTAAGCTAAAGAAGCAACCTCCAACCATCATAATACAATCCATGAGAAGTGGAATGGATGATGGTATTAGCAGGATCACGAAGCTGAAATTCCTGAGTTTGCTCAAGATCGTTGGATGCTCTAATTCGTTTTCCCTTGGCCATAAACCCAGCCATGTCAATAGCTTCTTGTGGAACTGCAGAAACTCGTACTTCTCCTCTTCATCCATCATACTGCACGTGCTTTTCCTTTAACCCAGTCTTTTATTGAATTGCTTTACTTTGAAGTGACAACCCTACAAATTTTCATACCATTAATAATGCAAGGCATCAATTGTATGATCGTCCCAAATACAACATTAACAAACAGTTCCATCTAATCATAAACAGTTTTTTTTTATAAAAGGAGAATAAGTACATTTGTTGGTGGTATAAATGTCATAAAGATGGGGAACTCAACAGTATCCACGTTTATAACTTTGCATAGTGTCATCTAATAAAATCTGTGTGGTAAGTTTAAATCTGTATGCACTTTTTAAATCGGTATGTTTGTGTTGGATTTACTAGTAGATTTTCCATTAGTTTATGTGATTGTAGTCTTCCTTGGTACCTTTCACTATGGTTTGTAATTTCTTCTGTTTTACTTCTGTTTTTTCTACTTGATATATTGGACTTTGCTGCTGTTTAATGATTTGATTGGACTATCCATCTGAAATGGCGCCTAGAGGAAATCATGGATGACGTCTTCTTGTTCGGGGTTATCCGATGGGAAAGTTTAAAAAAAACTTTAGGGAAATGATCCTAATTCCTAATTCGTTTTTTCTATGTTGCTCCTAGCTCCTATTTTTGTATACCTTGGTTTTTATAATCTTGTAGCATGCTGTTTAGAGACCTTTTAGCATAGTTATATCTTTGTTTTATCTCTGAGGTTTGCCATATTATTCTCAATTTACTTTTACTTTTACTTCCAAATTCCAGGTTGCGTTTTGAAGTTAGATGTTCTGTGGTAGCTATAAGTTCTTCTTCAGTTCACATATTAAAGTTTTGAAGTGTTCAAACTGTGAATTGGGTTTAGATTCTTTTAAATGTGAAATTACTAACATACCAGAAGGACCTACAGGTTTGGCAGAGGCAATTCTTGAACTTCGATCTAATACTGAAGCACGTATTCAATCTGAGACCAAAGCAAATCTGTCGTCTTTTTGGTTGTCAAAGGCTGCAAAGGCTTTCAAAATTGCACATGAGGAGGCAGTAAAAAATTGCTTCCATTTGCAACAACCTACCTTTGTGAACAAGGCTTTTCCACTCTAATGAACATAAAAACGTAAAACAGAAATCGATTAAACGCCGAAGACTGTATTCAAATTGCTCTTACATCAAAAAGTCCCAATTTTAAAGTAATTATTGTTACATTGATTGTTTTCTTTTGAGAATGGGGGGGATATCGACTTACGCAAAAATATTTTGGGGTAATGGTTAAAAAAGTTCCCCGACCGCTGTTGTATAGTGATGGTGTTTTTGATATATTCTTTGCCTGAGCACTCATCTAGACAGGATTCTGCGGTGAGATAATTTTGCCTCTTATTATGCAGAAATCTATAACTTATGGAATATGTCTTGGCCCCAGAGCATTAAAAAAGTCTTCAAACTTATCATCTTTACTATTGTATTATTTTTCCTCTTCTATAACACTTGCTTCAAGTTCCATTTGGAATTTTGATAGCTTGTGTCGTTTAATGGCACTTTTAATTAATATCGCTGTTCTTCCATGGAAAGAAATCGCATAATTGGGGTTTTCATGAAACTCCTATTTTTATTATGTGTTTCAGATATTAGCATTAAGTCTATATTTTTATAACTATAATAAACGCTTTTATTTCTTGGCAATGTTGATTTAAGCCCGTTGCCCATTGAGGTCTATTTTTAGGGCTTGTGGTGCTTTATGACTTAATATCTCTAAAATTTTGCAGACTGAATTTTCCATTTCCATATTTAGTGCGTAAGCATCGTCAAGGTTTTGTTGTCATCGTTTAGAAAGGTTGCATTTGGTTATACACATTGGGTTTGATTTTTTCTTGATGTCTTGATTGGTTTGGCGTGGTCAGTGTCTTCTTTCTGAAGCTCGGGTACTTTCTATTATGTGTCTTTTTCTATACATAATGTACATGTTACAGGCAGATTCATTTCTTTATTGCAGTCCTTGAATATATGACCACATTTTACGCATCGGGATTGACTTGTACAATATATTTTAGTGTGTCCATATTGCTGACATCTAATATATCTCTTCTGTCTTGGCGGTTAAATCACCACTTTACAATTTCTATTTTATTGGATTTCATATGTTTGTTCATATTATTTGTTGCTGCCATTTGGGGCCAGGTCAACAAAGAACGTAGCTTTTTGTGTTTCAAGTTTATTAATATTTATTATTTTATGACCTGTATTTCCAGGCTTTCTTTAATTTCCTCATGTTCCATTGTGTTTTTACCATAATTCTATAATTTCTTTCGCTTTTTAATTGATTTATGTCCATACTTTTCAGGTGTTTTATTATGATTTTTACCTATTAACTTTAGCCAATTGTTGTTTTTGTAAACTTCATCTAAAATCTTATAGGCAATAATAAGTAAACAAATATAAAAATAAAAGCAAATTTTAAAGAAGATGCTATTAAAGCAATTTGTTAACCGCACATTAAATGCGCTCCAATTCAAGTTATTATTTATGATAATAACGAATAATTAGAATTTTTACAGCTGTCTTTATCACCATTACGTGCAATACAAATCCACGCAATTATTTATTGAAATCCCATTTATTTATTCCAGTCAATTGTTGTACTTACATTTACACAATCACAATTTTATAGTGATCTTATTAAACTACATAATATACTTAATTACCAGAATCTAAACTCAATACCATAATTTAACAACAAAAATTAAATTATCATCTTTCTGCCCACAATTTACTTTTTTAATTAATTTTCTACTATCATCCTGTAAAAAGTTACACTCTACCTATTTTTTTGTCTTTTATTTGAACACGTTTTGCTGTATACATTGCGATTTCATTTTTAAACGCGACGGTAAAAGGATTTGAGATTTAGAGGTGTATGTATATGAAATTTCACATCAGTTGGTTTCATTTTTAAAGTGAAAGAAAAAAGTGTAACGAAAACTAAATTTTACAAGCTCTAACACAATTAATACTAAAGACTTACATTCTATGATAGATTGATTTTTTTACTAATAAATATTTAAAGTATCATAAATTAATCTACGGCCAAAAATATTGATAAGAATTTATAAAATTGTAAACACTTTATCAAGGACAAAAATACTAATTAATTCAAGTTAAGTGCACTTCATTTTGAGTACTTAAGTTGCATTTTTTTAAATGATAAAAGCTAATTTATATATATATATTTTTAGGCAGTAAAAGCTTTTCCTGTTTTATACATTTCTATGGCAACTAAAACTTGTTTTTGTTGCTAAGTTATGTATAATAATTTAATTACTTAGCAAATTTTAGATTGTTTAAAAGTGTGAAGTACGAGTAGGCTGAACTCATGACCTAAAAAAAAATAATTAGCTATTATTTTTTTCCAAATAACTTGTGGAATTATACTTAGAAATGTAGTCAAAGACATGTGACTTAATTTCATAGCGTTCAAGGTTACTGGTTTTTGGGATCTCATTATAATCATCCTCATGTCATTTTGTAGTCTTACGCTTCCTTTGTACCAATCAGTAGTGTAGGCATCAGACCCTACTCCTGTGCTCTGAAAAACATAATTAAATGTGATTACATAATTCACATTTAATTATGTTTAATATTATAACTGACCTCGTTGATTTGTGTTTAACCGTAATAGCAAACTAACAGAAGTAGAATGTAGATGAAGAGTGAATCTGATGAAATCAGCAGTATTCACGACAAGTAATTGAAAACCTAAAATGCTGATCACGAAAGAAGTGAGACTGATGTGCATCAACATTTGGCTGCTGAAAACTGTATTGAAGTTGTCGCAAAACTCGATGATTTCGATGTGGTACCGAATGCAGAACAAAGCGCGTTTTTCCATCTCCGAACGATCCAAAGTTCCCAATTCTAAGATCAAAACTCGCAGCTTCTTCAGATGATGAATGGCGTGGCTCAAAACTCCGCATTGCAACATCGTGAGCATGATTATCACCCAAGTTACCAATGAAACTAGAAGTATTTGATGAAGATACATCAGCTCGTAAACAGGGCTGTAATCGAACCTAAACGGTTGTCGAACTCTTGAGACCAAACCGCAAGGTATTCCCCATTCCCTCATACTCCTTGTCTTATTATCCTCGCAATGCTGGATAGATAAGAGAGGCATACTCACGTACATCACGACACCGACAGTTGAATAAAACAGAAGGATTTTCGCGTGAAGAATCGCTGTTTTATCCGTCTTGATCATACCTTCAAGATCAGAGAACTTCTGGAAATCTTTCACACGTGAAACCAATTTAACAGTTCCGTTGCGATTGGCCAAGAAGCAAATCACCATGTAGTGCTCTCCGACAATACAAACCAAAGCTATGAGAGCTTGAATTATCGTTGTTAATTCTTCATCTAGAAATTTCAAATGAATTACTAATAAATTGAAGATTGATTTAAGCCAAAGAAGCAACCTCCAACCATCATAATACAATCCATAACAAGTGGAATGGATGATGGTATAAACAGGATCGGGAAGGTGATGAGCCTGAGTTTGCTTAAAAATGTTGGATGCTCCAATTCGTTTCCTCTTGGCCACAAACCCAACCATTTCAATAGTATCTTGTGGAACTGCAAAAACTCGTACTCTTCCTCTTCGTCCATCATACTGCGCATACTTTTCCTTTAACCCAGTCTTTTATTAAATCGCTTCACTTTGAAGTGACAGCCCTACAAATTTTCAAACCATTAAAAATGCAATGCATCAATGGTATGCACCTCCCAGATACAACATTAACAAACAGGTCCATCTAATCATAAATAGGAAATTATAAGTAAAAAAGCAATAATTAAAGAAGATGATTTTAAAGCTATTTGTTTACCGCACGTGAAATGCGCTTCAATTCATGTTATTATTTATGATAGTAACGAGTAATGAGTATTATTTACAGCTGTCTTTATCACCTTTACGTGTAGGAATCCGATAAACCGTCCAAAACATCCCAATTAACATAGTTGAGTAGTATAAAAGTGTGAAAATGGTTGTACTTTGCAGCAATCACGCAATGCTTTTACAACTCATCATTCTGTCGGCTTCAGCGGCTTTCGCGGTAGCGGAAAACTGTCCTTCAGGTGGACAAATCTATGGTAGTTATTGAAATTAACTTTTTTTTTTGTATGTAATAATTAAACTGTTTATAGCCAGAGGTATCAGCCAGCAAGGTAAGAATGACGTGACTGCGGCTCACAATAATTTCAGGAAGATGATTGCGAATGGTCAAGTGCCGAATCAACCGCGAGGTGTTAACTTGAAAAGAATGGTGAATGCGTTTATTTTATTCAACTTAAAGATTTTACTAACTTGTTTTGCAGTATTACGATGATAATTTAGGAAATGGAGGAAGAATTGTTTCTAACACTTGCAAGATGAGTCACATTATTATGAAGGATAGTAAGTGTAGGATAATTGAGTTAATTTTCGTAATCAATGTGATATTTAGATCGTTGGGGTTGGGTTGGACAAAACCTTTACGTGGAGTGGAATTCGGCGAAGGAGAATAATCCTGTGCAGAATTGGAGCAAGGTTGTGACCTCTTGGTTCAACGAGCACAAAGATTTCAGGTATCCAAACACGGCTGTGTCAGGGAAACAGGTTGGTCACTACACTCAGGTCGTTTGGGCTGACAGCAACTACGTGGGATGCGACTTCATCTACTACTACGACGTTAACCAGCCTAAGTATCCTTACGCCAAACTTTACACTTGCAATTACGGACCTGGGTAAGAACTACACGAATCTAAAAGAAACAAATTTAGTTAAATAAAATTTATCATTTCAGTGGAAACTACAATAATCAAGCACCGTACAGAACCGGATCTTCTGGATGCGAAAATCTATGTTAAATAAATAAATAAATAAATATCACATAAAGAAAATTAGTAATAATAGCAAATGCACCAATGTTATGTAACATTCAAAATATACAATTAATAAAACGTTTCTTTATTTCTATCAAAAAAATTTATACCTACTTTTTTTAAAATAAATAAATATTTGACATAATGTTAGGATTTTGAATATTTAAAGAAACACAATGTTTTGGTTTATAAATTGTTATAAAAGTGCATTGAAATAACCTCAGGTTTACTTTATCAACGCTGCATGCATGAAGCGAACAATAAAACTGTTATCAATATCTTTTCTAAGTAATCGTGCTTAAAGAATTACCATAATAATTATCAAAACGTGACCAAAAAACCTGTATATAAAACTGAGATTTTTAACAATTTGTTCAACAGTCCGAAATGTCTCTTAAACAACTGCTAATCTTCGTGTTAATTGTTGCCTTTACTGTAGGCAACAAATGCCCATCCGGCGGTAAAATCTATGGTAATTGATACAATATAGAAAAAATATTTTTTTTATACAATTTTCTTTGAATTAGAAAGAGGAATCAGCGAAGGAGGAATCAAAGAAATTGTTGATGACCATAACTATTACAGAACTTTGATTGCCAATGGGAAGGTGAAAAATCAACCGAGAGGTGTTAACTTGAAAAGATTGGTCAGTTTATATAAATAATTTGTTGATTCTTTTTAATAATTTGCTTTTTAGGTATATGATAAAGCTTTGGCTTCGAAGGCTCGAACAATATCCGACACTTGCGACTTCAATCATATAACAATCAAAGATGGTGAGAGCACAATTCCAATACTTCTTGTAATTTTTATTAATTTTTGTTAAACGTAGATCGTTGGAAAGTTGGTCAGAATTTAGCAAGGGTTATGAGCAATAAATTGGAGGAGAAACCTGTTCAGGATTGGAAAAAAATTATTACAACTTGGTTCGATGAACATAAGCTTTTCGTTTTTCCTAACATCACGTCACCTAAGACAGGTCACTATAGCCAAGTGGTTTGGGCCAACAGCAAGTTTATTGGATGCGATTTCGTCTATTACTACGACGTTGACAAACCTAAATCACCATACACCAAACTCTACACATGCAACTACGGACCTGGGTATAAAGCAACCATCAACAACAAATATTAAGCAAACTTATTATGTAATTTTCAATTGTTTCAGTGGAAACGTCAAAGGAGAGGCGCCTTATAAAACAGGAAAATCAGGATGCGAGAATTTATGCTAAAAATGTAAACAAATCAGTTTTTTTTTTTGAGAAATAAAAAGTTTAGATTTTCCTTTTGTTAATATTTAGAAATAGATAGTTCTATTATTTTATGAAATATATATGTTTTTGCAATACAGTGATTAGAACACTTGATTCTATTTGTTTCCTCATTTATAAGTACTTTGTTTGGGTTCTATATTTACTAATCATATATTTCCAGACTTTCACAATTATTTTATTATAAATCAACATGCTTTTAGTTATAAATATCTACAAAAAAGAAAAACAGATAACAAGCTCTAGTTCAGGGTTAATTAATGAAAAAATAAAAATGTATATTAGAGATTGATCCAACGACCAAAACTCCACAGAATGTCCTGTGGTTTAAATCGTTTCAATCTTCGTCGATGAGATTCAGTAAGCTTAGAAGCAAGTTGGTTTAGATCAGCGGGGTAAATTACCCAAAATAAGGTAAAAATG
>NW_017097733.1:44527-45189 GCF_001412225.1 Nicrophorus vespilloides
GATTCAGTGTGTGTAAGCTCAAAGGCAAGTTGGTTTGGATGGTTCTCCAGTCAATGTTGGTATTTGCTGCTGAGTTCCGTTATCTCATCCTTCATTAATATGACCCTAGTGTTAGATCAGAACCAGGGAGATGGACGAGTTTTATTGTCAGTCCCAGTTGTTTTCTTTTTGTCGTGTTATGTTTTATCCAGGTGAGTCGATGATCCAGATGCATGCCAAGATACTTAGCATCATCAGCCTGTAGTAGGGCACAAGTTTGTGGACGCATTCTCCACTTTCTGAACCAATGTTCGATGCTATTCATCAGCAAATGTGGTGGCTATAGTGACGTTCTGAGGAGTTGGTAGATCAGCGGTGAAGATCAAATAGAGTAAGGTTCCAGAAACACTTCCCTGCGGGTCACCAGAGAGGATTGGGCGTAGCGAGGTCACTTCGTCCTTGTGCTTGACCTGGAAGTGCCTCCCAGCCGATATACCTCTTCCACAGTGCCATGTCGCTCACGGAATCCGAACTGGTGTTCCGGGATGAGCTGACTATCCAACAGCCAGGGCTTCAATATTCGCAGCAACAGTCTCTCAAACAGTTTAGACCAGCGGTCGGGGAACTTTTTTAACCATTATCCCAAAATATTATTACGTAAGTCGATATTACCCCCCCCCCAT
>NW_017097734.1:0-392 GCF_001412225.1 Nicrophorus vespilloides
TAAAACTCGTTCAATTTATTATTTACCAAACCTAAGGCTCCACAAGAGACAACAGAAGAAGATATCCCACAGTGTCCAGATAACCATCCCTGGGACACGACATATATTTTGGCATCAGCGGTGGTATGATTTTTTTTAAAACCCTAATGGATTGAAGTTCAAACACACCACGACATATATTTTGGTGGCAGCGGTGTACAAACTACACGTGACCGAGGATCGTCAGAAAGTCAACAATTCCTGGATTGAAGCCATTTGAGCCGACGAGAGTCAATCAATTTCTGGAGACTGGATAACGGACTCGTTACAAACAGCATCTTCAAGATCACAAGACGATTCAAGCCGAGTTCCCGGTTCCTCAAAGACATTTGCAGCAGAGGGTAAACCAACTC
>NW_017097734.1:520-6587 GCF_001412225.1 Nicrophorus vespilloides
CCATTCGCAGCAGAGGGTAAACCAATTCCTGGACCTATCACGGACGGAATCGCAGGCGGACGGATGTATAAACTCATGTAAGTGGGATATTTTGTCTTTTTCACCTTGCTGTCGTTGTGTTATTATCATTGAACCATTTTTTTTTTTTTTTTTTTTTTGTCGAGTTAATTGTTCTGAATTTGTTATTTATAGTAGAAGATATCTTTATTTTCTTAATTTTTTTTTTCTCTCTCTCGATACCTTTACGCGTATAATATAATCTTTTTTTTTTTAAATATTATAAGATGGTTGATACTAGATCACAAGCCACCAGTTCTGTATCTGGAAACAGTGGCAGTGCTCCGTCGAATATTCATAATAATAACCCGTTAGAAAGTTTTATGCAACAGCAAACTTTACAAGCAATCATTAATTTCAGTTTTAATGGAAATCCTAATAATTTAGAGTACCTTGTTAAGAAATGCAATACTTTATTCAATAATGAAAAATTACATAATTTAGAATCTCAATTATTAGAATCGATCATATCTAGTTTCGTGGGAGAGGCTCAGACCTTTTTCAGGGGGAAGGAAATTGATAGTTGGTTAGAGTTGCGTGCTATATTAACAAAACATTTTTCTGAGTCATCCGATGTTGCATTTTGGAGAAATAAACTAAATGTTTGTCACCAGGGTGACAACGAAACTGTTCATTCCTTCAAAACTAGACTGAACGATATTTTTATTAAAATTGTAGACGCTATGTCTACTTCATTTAATGCACATATAGCGAGAGAACATAAACGTTTATTGCCCTTTGAAATATTGAATAATTTTAAAACAGGTCTTTTACCGGAGATTAGAGATTTTATTAACTTAGACGATGTAGATGAATTAGAAGACGCATGTTTAATAGCTGAACAGAAAGTCGAAATTAATAGGAGAAAAACCCAAGATCAGTTGTATGTAATGACAAATTTAACAAATTCGTTCCAAAATTTTAAAATAGAAAGAAATATGTCGCAAAACAATTCACGTCGTTTGAATAATTTCAATTTTAATAATTATCGCGGTAATAATTTCCGAAATAATCAATCAAACTTTGAAAATCGTATTAATTATTATCAAAATCATCAGTCAAATTCTAGAAACCGTGCTAGTAATTTTCAGAACCAGCAGTTGTACCGAAATGGTCGTGCTGAATTTATCCCAAATCGCGCAGGAAATTACCAAAATCGTTCCTCAAACTTTAGAAATCGCACTGATAATTTCCAAAATAATTATAGAGGCACTCGTGAGAACAGCAATAATTATGTTAGACAGAATCGTTCAGATGATAGAACTAATAAGTTCCAAAACAGACAACGGGATAACAGATTTTACGGTAATAATAATAACAACCAACGGGGTTATTCAAACCAAGGTTATAATAGTTATAAAACTCAATTCAATAATAGGAATGGTGGAAATCAGAATCATATCAATCGTAATTCTCGCTACCCTAATCATTCAGATAATCGTAACCGCGTACCTCAGAACGCAACAGTTGACAACAATCGCGATTCGCGCAATAAATCGGGAAACGAACCGGGGTTTCACAATTAAACAAGCAGCCAAAAGAAGCCCATAACATCGTTTCCGGTGAAGTCTGCTTATTTAAACCGCAAATAAAATTAGAGTTAGATATTTCCATAGAAGGTTCTTTAATATTCTTAGTTGATACAGGTTCAGATATTTCAATATTAAAAAGAAATAAATTAAATTCCAAATGTAAAATCAATAAATCAGAATTAAATGTTTCGGCAGTCGTAAATACATTTAAAACATTAGGTGATTGTCAAGGAGTTTTAAAAATGGGAAGCGATGTAATTATACAAAATTTTCACATAATTCAAGATGATGCTAATATTAGGAGTGATGGTATTCTTGGAGTAGATTTTTTAAATAAATGTGACGGAAATATAGATTTTGGAAACAATACTATTAGAATAAACGGAAAATCAATTACTTTTTATCCCGAAGATAATATTATTCTTCCAGCTCGAAGTGAGATTATTATTAAAGCAATCAGCAATTACCCAGATAATTTTGTAGGAGTTTCAGAAAAAACAGAAATTGAACAAGATATATATTTAGGTTCCAGCTTAACAAACGTTAAAAATAACAGAAGTATAGTTAGTGTTATTAATATGTCAGAGAAGGAAAGAATTATTAAACGTCCGTTTGTGAAATTAGAAAATTATAATTCGAATTCAAATCATTTTAACGAGGAACCTATTGCTAATGGAGAACGTATAGAGACAATTTTAAATTCACTAAATAGAGATCATTTAAACTCATTCGAAAATGAATTTGTAGAAAATATTTGCTCCTCATATAGTGACATCTTTCATTTGAATGGAGAAAATTTATCCTGCACAAATGTAGTCAAACATAAAATTGAATTAAAAAAGGACACAGCTCCAATACATAAAAAACCTTATCGGTTACCGCACATACACAAAGAAGTTATTAGGGAAGAAACCCGTAGGATGCTACAAGAAGGCATCATAAGATATTCAAAAAGTGAATGGAATTCCCCTCTTTTAGTCGTTCCTAAACATGATAATAACGGATTGGTAAAGAAATGGCGTATTGTTACGGATTTTAGGAAAATTAACGAAGTTACTATTGGTGATGCATTTCCGCTACCAAATATTACAGAAATATTGGACCAACTTGGTAATTCAAAATATTTTTCTAAACTGGACTTGAGCCAAGGTTTTTACCAAATCCCCATTGAAGAAG
The DNA here is from genome assembly GCF_001412225.1 of Nicrophorus vespilloides. NCBI lineage: Eukaryota > Metazoa > Arthropoda > Insecta > Coleoptera > Silphidae > Nicrophorus > Nicrophorus vespilloides. The sequence continues at coordinate 3,286 of NW_017097734.1, forward strand.
ATTCGAAAAAAATTACAGCATTTAGTACAGGAAATCAACATTTCGAATATAACCGTATGGTTATGGGAATGAAGACTTCTCCTGCAACTTTCCAAAGATTAATGAACTCTGTTTTAATGGGACTTCAGGGTTTGAAATGTTTCGTTTACCTTGACGATATTGTAATATATGGAAGAAGTTTTGATGAGCACAATACACGATTAATAGAAGTTTTTGATAGATTACGCGAAGCGAATTTAAAACTAAAGCCAGAAAAGTGCGAGATTTTAAGAAAAGAAGTTGTTTATTTAGGACACATTATTTCGAACGATGGAATTAAACCAGACCCTAGGAAAATTCAGGATGTAAAAAATTTTCCAACCCCAAAGAACGTTAAAAATATTAAATCTTTTCTTGGTTTAGCTGGCTATTATCGCAAATTTATACATGATTTTTCTAAAATAGCTACTCCACTAACAAAATTATTACGAAAAGATGCGAAATTTATTTGGACGGATTTAACCGATAAAGCCTTTAATGATTTAAAAGAAAAATTGCTAGTTCCTCCCATTTTACAATATCCGAACTTTGAAAAAGAATTTATTCTGACAACAGATAGTTCAGGTTACGCTATGGGAGCGGTTCTTAGTCAAAATTATACCGGAAATGATCTACCTATTGCTTATGCTAGTAGAGTTTTAAATTCCGCTGAGACTCGTTATTCAACAACCGAGCGTGAACTATTAGCTATTGTTTGGTCTGTAAACCATTTTAGGCCATATTTATATGGAACCAAATTCACAGTCATAACCGATCATAAACCTCTAACATTCTTAGGAAGAATACAAGATCCAGGCTCGAGATTATTGAACATGAGGCTAAAACTTGAAATTTATAATTTCGATATTAAATATAAAGCAGGTAGAAACAATACAAACGCTGACGCTCTTAGTAGATTATTGCCTGAAGTCACACCAGTTGTTAACGTAATTAATACAATGAATAACTATCAAAATTACTTAAACTTCATATCAAAAAATGTAGTAATTAACGGAAATATTTTTGAAACCAATTTAATGATAGAGAACAAGTTGAATTCACACCAATCATTTTTAATGAAACTTACTTCTGACTTTGCAAATTCCAGTGATTTTATTGAGAATGTAGATAATAAATTTAAAATAATACAGGAAATTCAAAATAAAAATTTGAAAAATAATCAAATAATTCACATTAATCGAAAAGGAAAAATAATCATGTGTGCTATTGTAAAGGAAACTTTAGGGAAAAAATTAAAATTATCAGAAATTTTTCACATTTTGTGTAACCTTAAAGAGGAATGCATTAAACTTAATATAAATGATTTAGCATTATCTAAATTCGGTTTAACAGAAGGACATAGTTGGGACAGAATTAGAACTATGTTAAGATATATATTTAGAGATACCGACATTAAAATCACGATTTATCATTCGAAATACAACTTAACTCAAGACCAAAAATTTAAATTAATTAGCGAGTTTCATGACACTCCTATTGGTGGGCATCAAGGGTTACATAGAACTTATAAAAAACTAAAGAAATATGTTAAATGGAAAAATATGAAGGAAACTATCCAAGTCTATATTCAGAAATGTGTCAGCTGTCAAAAGAATAAAATGAATTTGAGAAAGACAAAAATGCCACTTGAAATAACTACAACTGCTCAAAACCCATTTGAGAAATGTTTTTTGGATATTGTTGGCCCGTTAAACATCACTGATGATAAAAATAGATATATTTTAACTTTTATAGACGATATTTCAAAGTTCGTAATAGCATCTCCAATTCCGAATCAGGAAGTGGAAACAATTTCAAATGCTTTTGTCAATAATATTGTATGTAAACACGGTATTCCTTCAGAATTAGTAACAGATCAAGGTGCTAACTTTATGAGCGATATTTTTAAAAATGTTTGCAAATTGTTAAAAATTAAGAAAATTCACACAACTGCTTTTCATCCTGAATCAAACGGGAGTCTAGAGAGATCTCACTTAGGACTAATTGAGTATTTGAGACATTTTATTAATAAAGATCAATCAGATTGGGATAAATGGTTACAGTTTTATACTTTTACTTATAATACAACTCCGCATACTGCTACTGGGTTAACTCCATTTGAATTACTGTATGGTCATAAAGCGAATCTTCCGTCAGCGATATTAAGTGAACCTGATATCACATACGCTTATGAAGATTATGTAAGTGATTTACGTCAGAAACTGAGATATTCTCGAGATTTAGCACGTAGAAATCTAATTACTGCAAAAGAAAGATCGAAGGAAAATCATGATAAAAGAATTAACATAAGAATCTTCAACGTAGGAGACCAAGTTTTATTATTGGATGAATCAGTAAAAAGAGGGAGAAGTAAAAAACTTGGACAGAAGTGGATTGGTCCATACACTATTTTAGAAAAGAATTCAGAAGTCAATTTTACCATTAAGAAGGGCAATAAACCATATAAAGTTCATGCTAATAGAATTAAACATTTTTATGATTAAAACCAGAAATAGGATACAATTGAAATTCTAGTGGAAGAGTGTCTGTGCCTCTCAAACAGAATTGAGTTTGCATATCCTATAGATATGATTCTAATGATTGCAATATCCGGGTCATAAAATTTCACATAATAAAAATATTTTGTTAGGGAACAGAAATTCATGGTTGTTACTTTAAATTTTAAAGCCATACTAGATGCAAATTATTCAATAAAACCATTATTAAACTTTGGAGAAGTTGTTATGAATGTTCAAGAATTGTCATGGTTAAACAAGATCTACATTAACCATTCCTATACAAATAAGTTTTATTCATTGTTTTTTTTTAATAACATATTCAACTATATTATACTTTTCAAAATTTAGAACAATTCTTTAATTTTATTGGTTCAATGGTGAAAATGCCGCAATGTCGGGTGAATGTGATGAATATTCCCACTGGTGTATAAACCGAGTGAAATTATCAGAAGTTGAACATAGGATAGTGCTGTTTAATATATATTGAAGTGAACTAGTGCTTCGTACTATTTTATTTTATATTTTAACTTTGAATTATTTTATAATTATTTGTTTTTAGTTTAATTCTATAATGTAATGTTTACTATAGTTTTATTATGAATGTTTAACTTTTTTATTTTTAATGTTTTATTTTTATAATTATTAAGTTTGAAAGAAATTTGTGAATTTCAGAAGAAGAAACTACTATACTTATTCTTGATATTGATAAGAGTAATTGTTATTTTAAGTTTTTTTTTTAGACGAGAAAAATGCTCATTCCTCGCA
>NW_017097735.1:0-2192 GCF_001412225.1 Nicrophorus vespilloides
ACGTGGAGCGCACTTGCAGCGTTGTCGATTTTACCACGTTACAGAATGATTGGTCGGATCATTAATTGCAATTGTTTTGTTTATAACAAATTGTTTTTATTTGTTTGTTGATCTATTCGGAAAATCGTGACACTTTTGCAAAACAAAACTATGTTTAATTTTGTCATTTCTTATTATTTTTAAACAAATTTGTAGCTTTAAATTGTTTCGTTTTACAAATTTTGTTTATAACAAATGAATTGATAGAAACTTGACATTATGAACTGACATTTCGCAATTGTTTTATTTGACGCTTTGTTTGTAACGAGTGAATTATTCAGTAAAGTTATTACAAAAAGAAAACAATTGCAGAAATTGTAAAGGATGAATTTAATCGCGTCACTTTTGCAAAACAAAATGATGCTACTTGTTTTTTTTTAATATAACTATAAATGTTTGCTTTACAAATTTGTTTAAAACAAATGAATTGATGCAAACTTGATATTAAAAATTAACATTTCGCTATTGTTTTATTTGTAACAAGTGAATTGTAGAAATTGTAAAGTTTGAATGAAATCGCGTTACTTTTGCACTTTCGCCATTTGCTTTTTTTTATTATTAATTTGTTTATAACAAATGAATCGATGGGAATTTGTTATTATTAATTGATGTTTGAGTGAATTGAGTAATTCAAAATCGCGTTACTTCTGTTTAATTTCGTAATTGTTTTTATTTGTTTTCGCAATTGTTTTAATGGTAACAAGTGAATTATTCATTAAGGTCATTACAAAAAAAAACAATTGTAGAAATTGTAAAGATTGAATGAAATCGTGTCACTTTTGCAAAACATATGATCACTATCGCCATTTGCTTTTTAAAAATTAAATTGTTTATAACAAATGAATTAATGAAAAGTTGCTACGTAACAATCCAAGGGTTGTTATGGAAAAGCATGGATAGAGTGAAAAAAATCGATTGCGAGAAAACAATTGCGGAATTGACGGTTGGTGGGAGGTACACGAATGAAAACAGTTGGAATTAAATAAATAATAAAAAATAACCTTTATTAAAAATTTATACACACAAATACACAAAATAGAGAAATCGATTTAAAAAAAAATAATAGTAATAGTAGTAATAATAATATAATTATCGAAAACACAACACATAAATTAAATGGCTTTGAGTTCATTCACAAATTTAAAAAAAAATCTTCATATTTCGCGCGAATTACTTTTTTATATCTATATATATAGAATTATACACGTATTGTTTTCTTCATAGAATTATTGCAGTAAAATATAATGTAAAAATATCATTACCGTTCCTCCAATTAATATTTCTATTTCTATATTAATATAATATCAGCTTTGCACTACACACTAAATAAACGTTTTTTAAACAAAAAAAAAGTAGGATGTTCAAAGAACAAAATCGTAGAGGCATGTGAACTGAACCCTCGATTGTTTCTTCTCGATTTAGGGTTATGTTCACGCAATATGTGTGTATATATATATATATAAAAAAAATATATTTCTATGCATTATGTACAAGAGTAAATAGTAGTAGTAAACGTAATTGAGCGCACTCGAGGAACTATCAAAGCACAAATTATGTAAAATAATTAAAAAAAAATAATAATCAAGTTACCTAACGAAAAGTATTCATATGTGACGACACGTCTTCAGCTGCTAGTAAAAAAAAACACAAATATATAATAGTAATAGTAGTAATAATAATAACATATGTTCTGTCGTAATCAGTCTTATCGTAAGTACACCACATTAATTAAAGGTTGGCACGTTTAAGAAGAATTATCACGTTCGGTTTATCCATCCTCGCTTCCATTTGTTTCTTTTATGTGGTCTTCATCATATTTGTTTTTTTGTTTTTTTGATCAAATTCGTTTCGTTTTTGTTTTTTTTTCGTTAAATTTATATCACAGATCTTGTCCAATAAAAAAAAAATTAATAATAATATATATATGTAAAAAAAAAAACAACAACAATAACAACAAAAATTGTTTTGTTTGACGTTTGATTGATGTTTGTTTGACGTTTGTTTGAGTTGTTGTTTTTACCAGTAGGGGTTGGTGGTGTCGAGGTGGGTCCAGCTGGCGAATTCACTCCAGGAGTCGACTTTAGTGTTGAAGATGTCCGAAGGTTGAAGTGTGGTCACCTTCTGCAGCGATCTGGTGAGGTTAAGTTTGGAGT
>NW_017097735.1:2209-10584 GCF_001412225.1 Nicrophorus vespilloides
GTTGACGTTGTCGTTGTTGTCCCAGAACTCTTGGCCGCCGCATCTGTAGCAAATGCAGAACTCGAGGGTGCGCGACGTCGTCTTCGGCAGCGGCAGTTTGAAGCTGAACGTATCGTAGATCGCGTAGATGCTGCTCCCGGTGTAGTTCGAGACGAAGCGGCAGAGGACGTCCTCGTGCGTGCACCAGTTGTCCGTGGAGCAGCGCACGACGACCTCCTTCTCGAAGGCGATGTTGCTCACCTTGACCGTGCCCATCACGTAACTGTCAGACTCTTTGATGATGACGTTCTCCAGGGATACCTTGTTCATGTCGACGGCCTTTCGGAAGCGCAGGTAATCGGAGGCCGGTTGCGAGAAGGTGATCTCCCAGGATTCCGTCGGCGGCGACGGTATCGTCGGTGGCGTGGTGACGTGGCGCGCACCGTTCGAAGCGTAACGGATCACTTTATCCGCGTGCGGCGGCAGATGCGACGGTTCCGTCATGAATCTGACATGTGTCAAACTCATTCCTTTGTCGTCGGCGAACACCACGCGCTTCTTCAGACGCGACGGACTCGTCGGGTCCTCGTCACCGGACGAGGAGGAATCATCGGATTGACGGATCACCAGGCACGGCCTCTTCGGCGATGACGTCGAGCACACCTTTATCGGTTTGTAGCGGGCGACGACGAACGGGGACGGCTCGTAGCGCGACAAGAAATTCGCCGTCGTTGGTGGACTGTGGCTGAAGATCGGCGGCGTGTGAGCCGCGACCAACTTCTCGTAGTCGGTTTGCATCACGATCGAACACATCCTGAAACAGATTCGTACAATTGATTTAAAAAAAAATAATAATAACTGAACGGACGTTGAGAAAGGTTAACGCGCTAATTGCGGTAAAGGTCGGGTCGTTGGCGCAAGCCGCTGCCAAAACGCGCTTCCTGGCAACCGCCAAGCATATCTTCATAACATTCCCTACAATGTCACATTTTGACAACTACACGTCAATAAGTTCAATTGGTTTATTGTTATGAATTCCAATTCAAACGTCAAAATATTGACATTGACATTCCAAGTTTACTCGATTTGTTATTACGAATTCCAATTTTATCAATGCAGTGGGAATAGTTCTTTAAACGTCCAAAAATTGACATAAATATTTTTCAAATTTCTTTCATTTGTTATTTTTAATTCGAATAAAAATAAATTACAAGTCAAACATATGTTAAAACGTCAAAAAATTGACATTCCAAGTTTACTCGATTTGTTATTACGAATTCCAATTTTATCAATGCAGTGGGAATATTTCTTTAAACGTCAAAAAATTGACATTAACGTTCGAAGTTCACTTGATTTGTTATTACGAATTCGATCAATAAGAAATTCAATTAGAATATTTCTTTAAATAAATTCAAGTAAAACATCAAAAAGAAAATATTAATATTCCAAATTGATTTGATCCGTTTATTATGAATTCGAACAACAATAATGATAGACTCAAGTCAAACATATGTTTAAACGTCAAAAAATTGACATTAACTTTCGAAGTTCGCGTGATTTGTTATTATGAATTCGATCAATAAGAAATTCAATTAGAATATTTCTTTAAATAAATTCAAGTAAAACATCAAAAAGATAATATTAATATTCCAAATTGATTTGATCCGTTATTATGAATTCGAATAACAATAACAATAATGTCAAAAAATTGACATTCCAAGTTTATTCGATTTGTTATTACGACTTTGAATTTCGTCAATAACAAATTCATATAAAAAATATTTCTTTAACATTTCCAAATTTACTTGATATCTAATTTCAAATTCGAATAGCAATAATAAAAAATTCAAATAAAACATCTGTTCAAACGTCAAATGATGACATTTTGTCAATCACGAATTGTTATTATTAGTTCTAACACCAGGAACGACAAAATCAAGTAAAACAGCTGTTTTTACGTCAAACGATTGACATTGACGTTCTTAGTTCATTTGAGTTGTTATTACGAAATCCATCAATAACAAAATACAATTAGAATATTTCTAAAGGGTTAAACGTCAAAAAATGACATAAATATTTTTCAAATTCCAATAATAACAAGTCAAACATATGTTTAAACGCCAAAAAATTGACACTGACATTTCAAGTTCACTCGATTTGTTGTTACGAATTCCAATATGCCAACAATAACAAAAACAAATGGAACCATCTGACGTTTCAATAAAAATCAAAAAATGACATTGAGTCATTTTTATGTAATTTTTGAATTAATTAGAATTAAATTTAATCGATTGCAGTGAACTGAACTTTAGAAAAAAAAAGAGCTATCAATCAAAATTGTGTTGAACTGAACATATTAAACAGATGGATAAAACCCGATGGAAACGAACGGCAAATATCGAAAGTCCCTAACACATTCATTCGGTGCGTGTTTCTTGCTCGTAGATTATGCAAACGTTTAATGGTTGTAAATTCGTACATACGTACGTACGTTTCGACTCGGTACGATGATGATAATGATGATTACGGCTTATACTTGGTTCTTCTTCATTCGATGGACGACGGCAATTATTGCCTTGCCCATTTAAACATTTCTCCTCCTTTGATCTTCCGCCGAATGTTTGTAAATTTAACGTGCGATTCCCGCGGCGTTTTTCATCTATTCCCCCGGCATATCTAATCCCCATAAACTAATCGTCAGTTGTTTTTGTTTTTTTTGCTTTTGTTTCGATTTATGCAATTGCACTTACGATCATAATTTCATTTTCATTTGACGTTTTTAACGTCAATGTCAAATCTTTCAATAACTTTTGTTTCGTAATTAACGACAATATCCGATGGTTTCCAATACAATTCAAATGGTTGACATTCCTGTCAGTTTCAAATATATGTAAAATAAGTGAAGAGAGTAAAAGTAGTCAGGGCCAACGCGACCATTCGTTATTATTCGAACTACTTTTTTATTGTTATATAATTATCGCTTTCTGCAGAATTAACATTTATATTTCGTTTCAAATTATGATCAAACGACGTTATAGCGAATCACCAGAAGAGAAAAACATAACATAACATTTTTGCGTAAATGACCTGAATTTAGTTTAGAAAGTTATTTTGAAGGTCCACCTTAACAAGGATATATTAGTTGTGTGAATGAGAAAAACGTAATGAATTGTCATAAAAGAAGCGTTATCATTTTAATCATCCACCATTTGTTTTATGTTGTTGCTAAATCAAATTTTATTTGATTTTCGTGTAATTTGGATCTTCTAATTTTACCAAATATAAAAACTTGTACATTTCTGTTGTTTCATTGAAAAGTTATTTGAGAAAGAAATGGTAACAGTTCTTTTATGACATTCATCAATCTATCGTAATTTTAAAGCGAATGTTGTGTGTACAACTTGAAGGTCTCTTCGTAGGAATATGTTTGAAAGTAAGGTGAGATGAAAACGAACGGTGTAATTAATCAAAATTGAGGTTTTTCTAATTAATTATTGTTTATGTTTAAGGACGTAAACTTGAAAGCGAAACAAATTAAAAAAAAAAAAAAACGAGTCAAGGTTTGGAGCGTCTCAATGGAGCTCTCGATTTTTCGCGCAAAGACTGACCTATCCCAAAAAGAAACAAAACAACAACTAAAAAAAAAACAAGTGAGTGTGAAAAGTGGCTCGAGGCGCCGCCGTTCATTCATCCGGTCGCTCGAATACTGCGGGCAATACCAGCGTTCGTTCTTTTCGTCGGTTCTTTCACTTTCTTTACACGCGCGCGCCGCATGTGCGTGCATTTCACGTGCACAGAAGAAACGGAACGATTCCGCATTCCAAAAATTACGGTGCTCGAGGAAACGAAGAAAATTTTTGGAGGGGTGCGAGAGAAGAACACGCGTTTGGGTCGTGTCATGGTTGTCAGGGTAACTTATAAAACTAATAATCACCTTGGTTACGACCACCGCAATCTCGATTAATATTGAACAGCATTAACTAACCTGTATTCTTGCAGATTCTTCTCTGGTCTATCGAAATTGGAGTACCCCTATTTTTTGTTTCACAAACTACAAACTCGGATGGTGTACGAAACGACAACAACAACAACTTTGCACTTTATAATTGCACTGTTTTAACACTTGATGTTACTTCTTTGGAATCGATGATGGTTATTCGCTGAATCCACATCGATCTCTTCTCCACTCGATCTGTTGGATCATGAAGAGAATGCGTTCACATCAGTTGCAACGCGTTGACTGCCTCCTAACTCTGACCAGAACCAAAGACTCGTTGCACTTGCAGATACATAGATAGTCAAAGAGGAGATGGCAAGTAGTAGTTGTAGTAGAAGAAGAAGAAGAGTTGTGCGTGTAAATGAGGGAAGGGAGGAGGCGATGTCAACTGAACGTCGCGTCGACTGTGACTGAGATTTCAGCGCAAGTCCGCCTCAACTTAAGCCAAAACTCTAATCCGCTCGCACGCACACTTTCCCCATACTCCAGTTCCTTTTTCACCTCCCACTACCATCATCATCATCATCACTCCTCCAACTTGCACCGTACAATTGCAATAAAAATACTCTAGTATAGCTATTGATAGCAACAAAAAAAAACAACAAGAAGACAAGATGTAGACAATAAACACTCACTCAATCGATTTAATAAAAGAAAAAGAAATGCACACGATCAATCGCATTTGCTGTGGAAAAACTGTTTTCCATAGACCTTCGTTTGTTTTTTTTGTTTGGTCTGCGACGCGCGAAAATAAACGAAACCGAATCGCTTTGACATTTCCGCGTATGACATTTCAGAGCTGGCTGGCAACAAAGATGCGTTTTGTTCCCTCTTTATATTTCTTATTTTATATCTATTCTACTTTTACAAAGATCATATTTAACATGACAATGAAAACTCCAATTCAAATTGTTTTCGTTTTTATTTGACATTTCTGCATATGTCATATTGACATTTAAAATCTGTCAGAAATTTTGTTTAATCGTTATAAGGTTATAAAAAACAATCATTTTCGATATTGAAGACTTCCTAGATTCTTTAAATTTTCATTTGTTATGTTACATAACGTCATTTTGACATTTGATTGACAATCGACGCATTTTGTTCTCGGCATTTACTTCATTATCAGGTTATGTGTGATTAATCCAATTTTGACGTTTTTTTTTGACTTAAGTCAATATAATTTTTTGTTTCTTGGATTTTTTCAATTTTTAACCTTAATTTAACATTTTACTGGTAGACACGTTTATTGGCCAATAAACTAACTCAGGTTTGAAGATTTGAAGCGAATACAGCAGTAAACAGGACCAATAGAATTTAACGACTTGTTTTTCACGAAATACCTTTTTTTTCCAATAATATTGTTGTTATCGTTTCCTCGCTCGGACCTTCCAATTACTGTCATTTTTAATTGTTAGATAATGCCATGGTAATGATGATTGTTTATTTGAGGTGCATTTGTTCTAAAAGTCTGGAAAAACAATGGAAGCTCAGTTTTATCCGCCGCCTATTGTTAAACTTGCCGCATCGATAAAACAAATGCACATTTGATGTTTCAATTGTTTATTTAATTGAACTACACAAGTCGCAAATATTCTTATCTCATCGGAATATCCAATCATCATTCAATTTGTTTTTTTTTTCGTAAGAATTACTATCGATCAGCTTACTCGATAATGATTGCGTATTTATGCAACGCAACTGCAATCATAATTGATGATAATAATTCATAATTTATATAAATCAGTCAAATTTTCAATGTTTTCTATAATTTAGATTTATCGTTTTTTGTTTATGTTTCATTCACGTATCAATTGATTTTATAAACAAAACAAACAACGTTGAATCTGTAAATATGTTAATTAAAACATGTGTTGCAATACGTAAATCACCATGGTTTTAAAACATTTGTTTGTTTTCTTTTGTTTTTTTTTTCGAAAGTGTATCGATTATATGACGAAGGCTTTGAAAAAAAATGCGTAATTGTCGTAATTAATGCATGTTTTTGCGATGCGTATAGACGAATAGAGGTTAAAATAATTGCTTTTCTAGAAGCAAACTCACAATATGAAAAAGTGTAAATTTTCTAATTGATACATGTTCTGCGATGCGTAAATCAGATGTTGAAAAACATTTGGTTATCAAAAGTGCATCGATTGTTTCAAAAACAAAAGAAATAAACAATCTCTTCACGCATTTTGTTTCGCATCGATTGTTTCGTGAAGCGTCTTTAAGAAAACAAGCGAACATTATTGTTTAATCACAATTTATTTATATTCTTAATTAAGTCTGCTTAACTTTTGTATTTATGAAGACTGAAAACACTGATGATTTCTGTAAATCATGCATTCACTTCAGTTTATTGACATTGTTTTAATTAAAACTGTTATTTTCGAGAAGGCTGAAAACATTGATGATGATTTTTCGTAATGAGAATGAAAAAACAAGTGAAATGCGATGTGTTTTTTTTTTGACGTTTACAAATTTGACGTTTGCACATTGACACTTTCTTTTGGGTTTGAATTGTTTCGAGTGAAAACAAGTTTATCGATGAATTTTGTTTTCAACAATTGATATTTTTTGTTTGTTTATTATCATGTTTAAATTAAAAAAAAAAGACGATTGAATTGATAACATTTTTTGGTTTGATCTAATGTCAAAATTGACATTTGCTTAATTGACACTTGACACTTGTTAAACCATGATCAATATGTAAACACATATTGTTAATTGAAGAAATGCCGACAATTTGTATGTTTTTAATCAAATTCAAATGTTTCATTTTGATGTAAATTTACAAATAAAGACATGAGCATTTAACAAATCTGTTTTCGCAGCGATAACTATAATCGAATGTTTTTTTTTTGACATATTTAAAATTAGATTTTGTTTCTATCTAAAATGGCGCTGTTTCGAGAGGCGTTTGTTTTTGAAAATATCTTTGTTGGCAACGGGTAAATTTCTCGGTAAGTTGTGTGTTGTCTTGGAAACGAGTAAATAATGTATAAAAAAGGGGAAAATCGTCGGGACAGTTTGGGAAGCGCATATAAATATAGCTCTGTGAAGTCTTGTATTTTCGCTTCTGCATGCGACTGCTGCGTGATGATCGAACGAACGAACGAACGACCGACCGACGGTATCTACATACAAAACATATACACACATACAGCAGATATACGCCGTCTTCAGTTTATTTTAGTTTTATTTTTACCATTTATCAATTACCGAAACATAAATGCGTGAAAAGTTGACTTGATTTCAATGAAAAAACAAACAATTGGGCTAGTAGCAAATAAACAATTGCTTCAATAGTTAAAACAAAAGAAAATTGTGTTTCGCTAATTGCAAATAAACCAATCGTATCCATGGTTACGGCTATATTTCTTTCACTTTTTCTTGTCAAAAGAAAAAGAAGAAAAAGACAAATTCCGTACGATCGCTTTTGTTTCGTCGGGTTTTCCTTTGTTTAGAAGGGTGGTATTTTCCGTTGACCCTTCTTCCATCCGTGTGATCGGAACGTGATTATTCTGTGTCGTCTCAATGTACATAAATAACTATGTGAAATGGTGCTTAGCCTGTCTGGGTGTGTGTGTGCAATATTGTGGCTGACCCCAAAGGCTCTGACACATAACATTGATACTAAAATCCCATTACATTAATCCTCGCATTCACATTTCTCTTTTTACGCGTTTTACATTCCAGCGTTTTTTCCCTCGCATTCATTTTTTCTTCTCCCTCGAGTTTATTGATTCATCGAATCCGAAGGTGTCACGTGATAATCGGAAATTGCCGTTTCCTTGGAAACGAATTATGACGTTTTACGAGAAACGTCAAACAAAAAATAGCATTTTCGAATTAGGCCACGGTCTTGCACTCTATCAACGTAACAACATTAAACAATAACATGTTATGTGTTTTTTTTTTCTTTTGCATTTTCCGCTTCTTTCGTTTGATGAGCGCATTTTTATTTATGAATTTCAACGAAGACGAGATAATAAGTTCAGTTTTTTCACTCTCGCCATTTTCGAAAAACAAAATCAAGTTATTGAAAACGTTTCTTAAAACAATCGGACGATCTGAACATTAGTTGACAGCTGTCTGTTATGACGTTTAGTCTCATTGTGAAAACAATTTACGACATTTTAATTTGTTCATTAAATACAACTGAAAACTGTATTAATCGTTTCAAAACATATGCGAATTGTCGACATTTTTTCAAGAGACAAAATCCGTTTACATATTGTTCGTTGTTTTTTTTTAAACAATTTTCGCAATCATTGACAAATGACATGTGTCAATGAAACTAATGTCAAATTGACATTAATTCATCGATTGATTAAACGTCAATTTGCGAACGTCAAAAAACAACGCATTTCAGCCTTCTCGAAAATAACAGTTT
>NW_017097735.1:10600-11273 GCF_001412225.1 Nicrophorus vespilloides
AATAAACTGCATTGATTGCATGATTTAATCATCGGTATTTTAAGTTTAAGAAAGAATAAATTAAGATAAAAAAAAAATCTCGAACAGACTTAATTAAGGATAGTAAACAAATTGCATTGGATGCGATTGCGAAACGATATCGGCCTGATTAAACGTTCGCTTGTTTTTTCTTTAAACGAAACAATTGATGATCATAATTCGAAGAAACAAAATGCGTGAAGAGTTTTCTCGATGCACTTTTTTTTTTTGAAAATCGAATGTTTTAACCTCAATTCTTATTGATTTTGCTCGTAATTAAGAGATTTTGTTTGCTTTTCTTGTCAAAACAAAAGCTTCTCGAAAAATAAAAGAAAAAGAAAAAAAAGAACAATCGATATAGTTTCATGTTTATTCTTAATAACGATAGAGTGATCAAATATTGACAGCATGCACGTTGATTATCAATTAAGCTTTACTATTTTATTGTTTTAACCGCGTCCTAGAAACAATTGTTATTTAATGAAATTACATTTAAGTTTTCGCTCAAGTAAATAAATCTAAACTCATTTGTTTGTCCGAGAGATGCTCGATGTATACACGTTATGCAATTGTCTCTCACACGAAAAGGCCGTTGTCATTAGCAACACGAGAATGATTGATCCTTCGCGAATGAAAGGTCTCAGAAAACAAGTGC
>NW_017097735.1:11290-18600 GCF_001412225.1 Nicrophorus vespilloides
ACTCGAGTATAAATAATAAAAAAAATATATTAGTAGGCCTTTTATTTATGTAACCAAGAGAGATACGGAGCGTCGTGTGTCTACTGTTCACGCGACAGTCACGAGCCCAGGCCAAGTTGATTATTACAACCGGAATTCGACCAAGAGAGAGAGAGAAAGAGAGGAGAAAAAAATTAAGTTCGATCAATCCCATCTCCGCTCATCTCTCGCAACTGATGAGTGGAAATTAGGTATTCCGAAAAGCGGACTTTTACAATCCACGTCCTTCGCGTGTCGCAACCGGCGGAACGGCCTCTCCTTCTGTTGTAATGAAATGCATTTGGGTTTTGAGAAGGAAATTTCCACGACTATTCCTATCTGCACCATTTACCTCAAATCCGTTTGATTCCATACGTTTTTTTTTTTTGGTCTTATTTTCCTCTACTTCGATTCCCACATTCAATTTCCTTAATGGGATCAGTAGTTTTCCTGAAATTAACACAAAAACTTACATAATTTGTATTCTGTTCTTATTTGAATCTACACAGATTCTACTTAAATTATAGTTTATAGTAAAAATAGTTTCAGCAATATTCCTGAAATATTCCTACTTTTGATTTTGTTAATTTCATTTATCAATAACGTTTTTTTAACACATGCTATCTCTATAAATTTTTCACTATCTTGTTACATATAGTTTTACCTTTAATATGCATATAAACTTATCCTTCTAACACTAATAGTTCTCAAGCAATGTAACAAAACCTAAAGCGATAGAAATTTCGAAAATCATCTTAATCAGTAAATTACGAATTCCACGATTACACAACTTATCCTTTATTATCCTATTCAGTGTTAATCTTCAATGAAATTGATACACTTTCTGTTATGACTGCTGTGATTCTTAATTTTTTTAACTTTTTTTTTGTGTGGATTATTCGAGCGATCCAGAACCTACGTCAATATTATTGAAATTTTCGTATTATTCTGTTTATTTCCAAGTCGTAATCAGCTAGATTACGTGCAAAATTATAAGAAATTACGTACACATTACTCAATGTTTATTTAGCTTAAATTTCATTGTTTACCTTTCGTTAAGATAATCGAGTTTTTTTTTTGTTTGATGTTTGCTATCAAAATTCATGTCAATATTATTGCAAACTGCAAAACGTTGATGATTTCAGTAAATTAATGACAATTAACATTAATTAAATTGATTCAATTATCTGTATTTTGCAAGAAAAACACTCAAAATTAAATTAAAAATTAAAATTAGCTTATTTCATAATTGCATTAATCTAGTCGTTTTTAGCTTTAATTCGATTGTTTTATATTCATTTTTTTCACGCAATACCTATGAAGAAACAAACATTCTATCTTTATGGTCCACTTGTTTTTTATTGCAAATATATTTTTTGACGTACAGAAGTAAACGTCATTCTTTGACGTTTAAATTTGATTGTGTTTAGATAATATTCACAATTGATTTCGTCTCGTCTCTTCATTTGCGAGTTTGTGCGTCCGCTCTTATTCGCGCAAATTCGCAATCTCGAGTGTCCTAAAAAGATAGGGGAAACGGAATGTTTTTGGGGAAAAGGTCGATGGACTTTTGCCGCCTTTTTTGGCATCGCATTTGTTTGTTTATTTGTATGGTTGGTGGACAGGAAACAAATGACTTATTCGAAATTGGGAAACTCTGGTGTTGTATGTAGTGATGAGCGTACGAGAGGAGAGAGCACGAACTTGACTTTTGCCTTCGCCTTTCACTCTGACAGTCGAAGAGAAAAAATGAAGAAGAAATACGATGAGGAAAACGGAAAAAATATTTTAATTAACGACCGTCGCTCCCCCTATGCAATTACTTGGGGATTACACGGGAGAGTTCGTTTGGGGACGTGGAGGTCGTCGACTAAAGTAATTGCATATTAAAACTGCATCAAGAGGAATGCGTTTCGATTTACACGTTTCTCTCCTTCTTTTTGTTTGTTTGTTTGTTGTTTTACTTAAACAAGAATTCCTCCACTGTTAATTTGTAAACATTTGGACTGATTTCTTTGTTTTACATAAAAAAAAGAGCAAATATTTGAAATTTATCTCTCAAGTGTACTCATATGAAATCGTCTTTATTCTATAGTAAAGTCCATTGATTCGAAGTATATTTTCGGTATCGAAGCAAACTGAAATAATCAATTCAATATTTAGAGAGCGCTACTGCAGATAGAAAGTCAACTAACGGTAAATTGAATTCACACAAATATGAAGATTCGATCTTTCCCATTTATCGTTTCTTTCTATTCGCGAATTCCTCGAATATCGTCGATTTTCATATAGAAAAAAACCTGCCAAATGACATTTCCAATCTGTCAAATTGACAAACGTCATCGATGCGTTGCGAATGTCATAAGTTTTGGATAACCTCTTTTCAAATGACAATCGTGAATGAAACAAATAAACGACTACAAATTATTTAATTTAAAAAAATACTAATTTGACAATTAGAATTCTGTCAAAGTCTTGTATAGAAGTGGTAACGGAGAGAAAATAATAGTCATTGCAATTTTTTTTTCAAATTCTGACATATCTAAACTGTCAAAGTGACAAATGTTATAGATGTCACCATAGAAATGACCAAATTTTGACATTTCTAATCTGTCAAATTGAAAAACGTCATCGAAGCATTGCAAATGTCTTCAGTTTTGGATAACCTCTTTTCGAACGTCATACGTAAATGACAATCGTGAAAGAAACAAATTATTTAATTTAAAAAAAAATACCATTTTGACAATTAGAATTCTGTCAAAGTCTCGTATAGAAATGGCAATGGAGAGAAAATAATAGTCATTCGCGGTATTGAAAAGTTTTTCAAATTTTGACATTTCAAAACTGTCAAAGTGACAAATGTCATAGATGTCACTGCAGAAACGACGCTAACCTCTTTTTATTAAATACACACAAAAAATAATGACAATCCAAAAAAAAAGAAACAAACGAAACATTGACAGCTGCAGTAGCAAACAAATTCCAATTTAATAAAGTGACATAAATAGAACAAATAAAATCACGTACGTGTATTATGTAAAGGATTTGAATTACTTAAACAAACATCGCGACAGATCACTAGTCTCGTCTCGTCTCGTCCACTTGAATCTTTTTATCTGCCAAATTAACTATGTCAAATCGTCTCCGCGTGTTTCACTTAATCTGAAACCGGCGATTATCACGAATTCAAGTTTACTCCGCGTCCGAAGGTCTTCTTCGCCAAATTTTACACTACATCAGTTTCTTTGTTTATCAACTCTTTTTTTTATTTTACTTCACATTTTTTTTTAATTTAATCAAATTAAATAATTAAAATTTTAATTGTATCTCAATTAATTAACTGATTATTTTTTTTTATTTGTTGATTGTTCGTGTAATCGTTTTCGTTTAATTACATCAAAGATTCAAACGACTTGATTTATTTTTATACAAATTTAAACTTATCTAATTTATTTCAAAATTTCGTAAATTCATGCATTCTCATTCTATATATATTTATATATTTTTCATACAGTTCACTTTATTGTTTTCTGTAGATAACATTGAAAAGTAAATAATCTTTTTGAAATATTATAATAATGTGTTTATTTATGTTTAATTTATAGGAACGACTTCATAGATAAACGCTTATTTATAGAATTGTTAGTATCATTAATATGTTTGCACGATTATCGTGCTTCTTTTTTTCTTCTTCTCTCTTTCATTACTTGATTAGAGATCGAAGCGACTTCAGTCTCTATTAAATTTAACAATTGTTTTTAATTGATATTAAAAGTTCAACTTTAACAACAATTTACAAGAAAACCATACATGATACAAATACGATTTTAAACTTCTTTTATTCTTTGAACATTTGTCTTTAATTTGATTATTATATGATTTATAAATAATATAATAATTATAAATAATTTTCGAGAAATTCGATAAAATGTGATAACACTACTTTTTTGAGAGTTAATTTTTAATTATTTCAATTGTGTGGATGATGTTCAGGAAAACTATAGATGCTACAATCACGATTTTAAATTCTTTGTATTTCTTGAACATTTCTCTTTAATTTAAGTGTTTAATCATATATAAGATATATGTTGTTTTCGAGAAATTCGTTAAAATGTGAAGATACTACTTTTTTTATTACTTCAATTTTGTCGGCGAATTACAAGAAAGCCATAGATGCTACAATCACGATTATAAAATCTTTCTATTTCTTGAACATTTATCGTTAATTTTAGTATTTAATCATATATAAAACATGTGTTTTTTTTCGAGAAATTCGTTAAAATGTGAAGACACTACTTTTTTTTATTACTTCAATTTTGTCGGCGAATTACAAGAAAACCATAGATGCTGCAATTACTATTTTAAACACATCATATTTCTTGAACATTTCTCTTTAATTTAAGTGTTTAATCATATATAAGATATATGTTGTTTTCGAGAAATTCGTTAAAATGTGAAGACACTACGTTTTTTTTTATTACTTCAATTTCCTCGGCTAATTACAAGAAAGCCATAGATGCTACAATTACGATTTTAAAATATTTGTATTTCTTGAACATTTCTCTTGAATTTAAGTGTTTAAACATATATAAGACATGTGTGGTTTTCAAGAAATTCGTTAAAATGCGAAGACACTACTTTTTTTTATTACTTCAACTTTGTCGGCGTATTACAAGAAAGCCATAGATGCTACAATCACGATTTTAAACTAGTTTCATTACCTGAATATTCATCTTTAATTTGAGTTTTGAAGCACAAATCAGTGAAGTGTGGTCTTCGAGCAATTCAACAAAATGTAAATTCCATTCGTATAAATACAAAAATTACATTTAACTTTCCTATTTTACAATTCATAATTCGCACATCGTAAAATCCCTTTTTTTTTAGCGGCAACTAATTAAACATGAACATTACTCAAATATTGTCTCGAATCACGCGAATTCACCGTTAATTGACTTAAGCCAACTAACGGATAATTTATTCGCATTTTTTTAGCTTGCAACTGCGATGGGAAAATCGCATCCTACGATTGTCTCGATGTTAAGAATCTAATATCACTAAAAACGTTGATTTTTCTTACAAACGTGTAACGAGTTAATCGACTATTTGAATATCGCACGTAAACAACATGAAACAAACAAAAGAAGAAAAAAAAACAAAACAAAACAAAATAATAATTATGTAAGCAATCTGAAGATACGTGCAGGGTTTATCAATAAACGTTCAGTTCGGTAAACAATTATGTATGTGCGCCGTTTTCGCTCGCAATCGCACGTTGTTGTTTTGTTTTATTCTGTTTTGTTTTGTGTGTGTGCGTGTCTTCTCTTCTTCTTCTTCTTCTTTTTTTTTTGTTTCGATTTGTTTTGTTTCAGCGCAAAGTGCCATCTCGATGCACTCTCGATCTCGAAAAATATTTACGTCGTCGTCGGTAAAGCGCGACGACGAGAGAATTTGCGAAATTCAAATTAATTATTGAATCAGTTCGACGATAGTGAAGAAAAAAAATAGGAAAGGAGTGCGAAAATCTCTTAATTTATGGATTAAAAAGAGAAAATAGAAAATATGACTAAGTCATTTCGTTCTTGAATTTCTGACTTTGAAAACTTAAATCTACACTTATTGTATATAATTGAACTAGTTTTGTTCGCTATTGTTTCAGAGATTACTGAGTTTTTTTTTTAATACCGAATTATGAGATAAGTATAATGACCACAGTTATGAGACTACACTCATTTTATTCCTTATTTTTTAAAGTTTCATCTGCATATTTAGTGTTTGCTTGATCTTTTCTGCTTCTCGAGTAAATCGATAAAATGTAATAGGTTAATTTGTCAACTTTGACAGCGAATTACAAGAAATCCACAAGCGCTACAATTATCAACGTACATTCATTTTATTCATTAAACTTTTGTGTTTAATTTGCATATTCAATCGTCCATGGATCATGTGCGGTTCACGAATAATTCGATAAAATGTAAACGCACACCACTTTAACATTGGGTCACCTTTCCGTACACCAAATCTCTCCTATTTGCCCAATCGAATCATTCTATTTTCTGCATCACGCGAGCCGTGAGATTACGCGATGTTTTTGGTGTATTTGCATTCTAAAAATACACATCGAGTTGAAGCTATTGTGTAATAATCGAACGAAGTTACACTAATCGTTTGTTGTTTGCATCTCAATTTTTTATATCGTTATTAAACGCACGAACGTGCAGATATTAATTAATTCGTCATCTGTTTCAATTTCGATTGTTTCGTTAATTGATTAATTAAGATTAAATCACGCCTACTTTCAACGTTTCCATAACAACGGATAAATATTTTAGAATATTATAATTTGACAGGAGGCGGTGCTTCCAATTGTCTTTTGACGTATGTCACTTTTGACATGTAATTTGACAATTTCGTGCGCTCGAGTTGTTTACGTTACGCGAATTGATTGTGGTGCACAGTTATTGTACAATATATTAATTAATCGAAATGTTAATTGAACCGTTCGGCGCCGGCGATTGCGTCTGCCTCTCTTCTTTTGACGTGCACTTTATTTATCGGCAATCGCGCGAAAGTTCGGGGCGACGAGAGAGACAGATTCGTCGACTTGCAGGTCTCCGATGCGTGATCTGACTTAATCTCTGTTTAGTAAATCCCGAATTTCCAAAGTGAAAATAAACATCGAGTATTGACATCGTAATAACGTAAATATGATTAATGTTATTCCCCGCAGTTTCAGCTTTAATTCCAATATTCAATCTTACCTGTAAGTCTATTAGTTTTAGAGTAATTTGATAAAATTCGATGCTTCATATTTCGTTTAATTACTCAATAATTATGATAATTGCATTATCATGATTACACACACTTTATTCCTTACATTTTCATCTTTAAATTGCATATTCAATCTCCCCATAACATTTGTTAGTTTTTGAGCAATTCGATAAAATATAAATTGATTAATTAGTTCAAATGTATCAGCGAATTACAGGATAACAACACTAGTTACAACAGTGGTTTCCAAACTTGAAGTTACTACGCCTCCCTAAAAAGTATGTAATCATTTGGCGTCTCCCCTTTCATAAAAGGAACGCGCATTACAGCAATATGGATAAGAGCACAGGAATATATCGATATTCAGCTTCCATATGCATCTTTTGGATTCATTCTATGTATTGGAAGAGAACAAAAGAGTATATTACGTTTACCGTTTGGCTGTAATTCGTGTTCAAAGTTTAAAAAATGCTTCGAAAAAGCAGTGTATTTTCATTTCATTGATTTACTCGAAAACTATA
>NW_017097736.1:0-7682 GCF_001412225.1 Nicrophorus vespilloides
CAAGTCCCCGAATTGATACAAGTAATATAAACAAATATAAACTTACTTCACCGTGTGTGAATTAGAAAACAGCTCCTAGTTTTAGTGGTCATTCTAGTTGCATCTTAGTATTATTGTTTGTGATCACATAATTTCCAAACTTGTGTTCAGACATGTTATTTGTGTTTTTTTTTGTGCAAAATTTAATAACATTTGCAAACTCTTGAACAGCAAAATCATTAAAAATCCAGACCAAGTTATACTTTCTTTTTCCGGCAAGGAACGCATTATTATATTGTAATTTACATTAATTTATATCGGAAAGCCGTTTCCACTATACGAGTAAAAATCAGGAAATTTTGAAACGGATTGAGAAATATATTCATTCTAAAGTAATGTTACATAATTCCAACACAAGCAATAAAATAAAAATGTTATATACTTAATTGCTCTATCAAAGGTTTTACATGAATATGGAAAATAATCAAGAAAAATGAAACTGTAACCAACTGTAACAAACAAAAACTTATTGTTAAATGGCAATTACCAAAATATTTATAAATTATAGTTTGAAAAATTTAGGCCATTTAGGAGAAATTATAATTTTGTAAATGAAAGTATTTTATTGAACAAACAAAATCGTTATATTTTATATAAATAATAACTAATTATTAATAATAAGTAATTTCTTGTTTTATTTTTTTTTTGATAAACTCAAAGTAATCAAATTTTATGATACAAAATACAACAATAAAATGTAAAAGAAAAAAAAATTTCATTATAAATTAGTGGAGGTAAGTAAATAATTCTTAACTAAAGTTGACATATTTTACGTTTCTATTGTATATGCTTTTATTAATAAGTTTTAAATATTTCCATAATTATTTTAGTTTAATAAATCATAGTTTTGGTTACCAAACATACGTGTAATTACAATATGAGCAATATTGTTATTTTGTCAATAAAATGTTGAATGTACTGTAACTTTTAGATATTGTTATACTATTAAAATATCTCAAAGTATGAGAAAATAATGTGGGTTTGATAAAATTATAGAATTTAATAAAACTATAAGTAATTTTACGTATTCTCAGCTTAGTGCTCAGCTTAATGATATATTTTTTGAAGAATTAGAAAATGTGATAGTTTGATAAAATAAAATTTGTTATTTTTAGAACGAATTCTTAGTTACATATTCTTTATCATGAAGTTCCAATAACATTATCAATAGCATTTTCATAATGGTGACTGAGGAAAATAAATAGAATACATTTTAATTCATTTCATTTTTATTCAAATTGTTTTTTCAATGCAGTTCTTTCAAATAATAGCTCAGTAGTATTTGACAAGTGGAGCGGTGTACGGAGAGTAAGCGGAGTAAGCGTACGGTGAAGCGTATCCAGCGGAGTAAGCATATGGAGATGCTACGTATGGAGCGGCGTAAGCGGTCTTAACGATTGGGCTGGAGTAGGCGGCGGAGTAAGCCAACGGTGAAGAGTAAGCCAATGGAGCACCGATCAAGGGAGCGGCAGCCAACACGCCTGGTTTAGGTTCTGGAGCGGCGAAGACGACGGCCAAGAGGGCGGCGAGAACAACCTAACAAAAACAAAAGACAAATTAATAATTTGACAAAACAGATCAGAACAAAATGCTTACGTATTTGAACATGTTGATGGGTTTTGGGTAGTTTGATTGGTAAGATCAAATTGATGACAATACGATGAATGCACCGGGTTTATATACTTGTGAATCGATGCGAATAAGAATAAAAGTGGGAGGCGGTGGCAAGGCGGACCGGCCTTGTTTTGTTAATGAAAAAAAAAGAAAAGAAAACAAAAAATGTAAATGGACAATTAGCCAACGGTCTACGAAGAAGGATTGCATCGGGTTTCTTCAAGAATATCATTAACTTTTTTTTCCTTCTACTGCTTTGTTTTGCGTCACATTATTTGACAATCCTATAATTATTATTAAGTGTGTATGTAACTTGATCCGAAACAAAGCGTACTTGATCAAAATTTGCTAATTTTTTTTATCTGTCAAAGCACCGTTTATACAAATCAACACTTGTTTATATTAATTTATGTAAATTATACTTAATTGATGATTTGTTTGTGTTTTTTGTTTACTAAATTTAAAAATACATAAATTAGTGCATTATCAATTACTTCATATTTTGTATAAGACAGAAATTATCTAAATAAAATAAATTAATTTAAGATTCCATTAAATTTGTTAAGGTTTGTTTCCTGCTAACGACAACACGTTAAAACGTCTCTTCAATCTTTGCACCAGAGTATCCCTGTCGAACTTAAGAGGATCGTTAATTTTGTTGATGTAGGTGATAATAATTGTACATTTTATATTTGCTTTGATCTTCTATTGAGACAATCAATTCTAGTGTTGGAAATACCAGGAATCGATTTAGTTGGTCTGTTTAGACACTTCATGGACTATGCAGTATGATCTTTCAATCCGCAAGAATTATATCTTTCCGACGGAGAATAAAAATATTTCTAAATATGATGAGATCCCTAGCAATTAGAGCACTTTATCGGATATGTGCAGTTGTGTGAAAATGTTCAAATGTTTGGTACTTTTTACGATGCAGTGGTAATGGCACTCTCCAATGAAAACACACAATCGTTGAGGTTTTCATAAAAGGTTCTGGTTATTACCCAAACTTTATAAGTAGGTCTTATAGTGGATTTAGCTATAATACGTTTGTAGTATTTATGCCTAATTTCAACTTTCATGAGGCGTTCTGAAAGCTGTTAATCGGTGATGTCCAAAGCAACGGAGCAAATTATTGCCGAAAACACAGGCAAACATAAAACTTAAGAAAAAGTAATTTGTCGAATTATTCAACTTTTTTACTATAAAAGTGTGCAAATAGTTGTTCTTGTTTCGAGAATATTATTATCGTTTAAAACATAATTTACTAGACTTGATGTAAGTTTATTTAGAAAAAAATTATGTTAGATAAGATAAATCTTCATCTTCATTATAATAAAGATTTATAATTTAGATTATTTGATTTAATTTTGGATTTTTTTTTTCATACTTGCTTTTCAAACAATAATAATATATTTTTAATAGAAAAAAAAATATTATTTCTGATTAAGATTGTTAAAATTGTTAATTGTTATCGATGTTCTTAGATGTTAGAATATTATTATCTGGTAGTAAGGTGAGGAATGGAAGGTGAACAATTAAGAGAGATTGTTTAATTCATTTCATTTTTATTCAAGTCTCTTCAGGGTTTCTTCAAGAATATCATTAACTTTTTTTTTCCTTCTACTGCTTTTTTTTTGCGTCACATTATTTGACAATCCTACAATTATTATTAAGTGTGTATATAACTTGATACAGTTGAGCGTACTTGATCAAAATTTGCTCGATTTTTTTATCTGTCAAAGCACCGTTTATACAAATCAACACTTGTTTATATTAATTTATGTAAATTATACTTAATTGATGTTTTGTTTGTGTTTTTGGTTTACTGAATTTAAAAATACATAAATTAGTGCATTATCATTTATTTCATATTTTGTATAAGACAGAAATTATCTAAATAAAATAAATCATTAATTTAAGAATCCATTAAATTTGTTAAGGTTTGTTTCCTGCTAACGACAACACGTTAAAACGTCTCTTCAAACACAGCAAACATAAAACTTCAAAACTTAAAAAAAAGGTAATTTGTCGAATTATTCAACTTTTTTACTATAAAAGAGTGCAAATAGTTGTTCTTGTTTCGAGAATATTATTATCGTTTAAAACATAATTTACTATACTTGATGTAAGTTTATTTAGAAAAAAATATGTTAGATAAGATAAATCTTCATCTTCATTATAATAAAGATTTATAATTTAGATTTTTTGATTTAATTTTGAATTTTTTTTTCAACTTGCTTTTCAGACAATAATAATATATTTTTAATAGAAATAATTTATAATTTCTGATTAATATTGTTAATTGTTATTGATGTTCTTAGATGTTATATTATTATCTGGTAGATAGGTTAGGAATTGAAGGTGAAAAATTAAGAGTTTGTTTAATTTATTTCATTTTTATTCAAGTCTTTCAATTCTGTTTCTTTTCTTTGTTTAGTAATATTTAACAATTGGGGCGGCGTACGGAGAGTAAGCATATGGTGAAGCGTATCCAGCGGAGTAAGCATAAGGAGATGCTCTTGCGGTCTTGACGATTGGGCTGGAGTAAGCGGCGGATTAAGCCAACGGTGAAGAGTAAGCCAATGGAGCACCGATCAAGGGAGCGGCAACCCAAAACGCCTGGTTTAGGTTCTGGAGCGGCGAAGACAACGGCCAAGAGGGCGGCGAGAACAACCTAACAAAAACAAAAGACAAATTAATAATTTGACAAAACAGATCAAAACAAAACGGACCGGCCTTGTTATGTTAATGAAAAAAAGAAAAGAAAACAAAAAATGTAACACAATGTAAATGTTGGACAATTAGCCAACGGTCTACGAAGAAGGATTGCATCGGGTTTCTTGAAGAATATCATTAACTTTACTATCTACTGCTTTTTTTTTGCGTCACATTATTTGATAATCCTACAATTATTATTAAGTGTGTATATAACTTGATACAGTTGAGCGTACTTGATCAAAATTTGCTCGATTTTTTTATCTGTCAAAGCACCGTTTATACAAATCAACACTTGTTTATATTAATTTATGTAAATTATACTTAATTGATGTTTTGATTGTGATTTTTGTTTAATAAATTTAAAAATACATAAATTAGTGCATTATCAATTATTTCATATTTTGTATAAGACAGAAATTATCTAAATATAATAAATCATTAATTTAAGAATCCATTAAATTTGTTAAGGTTTGTTTCCTGCTAACGACAACACGTTAAAACGTCTCTTCAAACACAGCAAACATAAAACTTCAAAACTTAAAAAAAAGGTAATTTGTCGAATTATTCAACTTTTTTACTATAAAAGAGTCCAAATAGTTGTTCTTGTTTCGAGAATATTATTATCGTTTAAAACATAATTTACTAGACTTGATGTAAGTTTATTTAGAACAAATTTATGTTAGATAAGATAAATATTCATCTTCATTATAATAAAGATTAATAATTTAGATTCTTTGATTTAATTTTGGACTTTTTTTCATACTTGCTTTTCAAACAATAATAATATATTTTTAATAGAAAAAAATTATTATTTCTGATTAAGATTGTTAAAATTGTTAATTGTTATCGATGTTCTTAGATGTTAGAATATTATTATCTGGTAGTAAGGTTAGGAATGGAAGGTGAACAATTAAGAGAGTTTGTTTAATTCATTTCATTTTTATTCAAGTCTTTCAAATCTGTTTTTTTTTCTTCTTTGTTTAATAATATTTAACAATTGGGGCGGCGTACTGAGAGTAAGCGGAGTAAGCATATGGTGAAGCGTATCCAGCGGAGTAAGCATATGGAGATGCTACGTATGGAGCGGCGTAAGCGGTCTTAACGATTGGGCTGGAGTAGGCAGCGGAGTAAGCCAACGGTGAAGTGTATGCCAATGGAGCACCGATCAAGGGAGCGGCAGCCAAAACGCCTGGTTTAGGTTCTGGAGCGGCGAAGACGACGGCCAAGAGGGCGGCGAGAACAACCTGAAAACAAAAGACAAATTAATTATTTGACAAATAGATCGAAACAAAACGCTTACGTATTTGAACATGTTGATGGTTTTGGGTAGTTTGACTGCTAAGATCAAATTGATAACTTTGTACAAAATGCGTTCGGTTTATATACTTGCGAGTTTCCTCAGTAACGTTGAAGTGGGAGAAAGAAGTAAGACGAGTCGGCCTCGTCGTGGTAATGAAATAAATAAAAGTATATGTAAATGGACAATTACTCAACTTTTTTACGAAAAAGGTACAGGTACTTGTAGTTGTTTCGAGAATGTTATTATCGTTTACAAAAGAGTTTACTAGACTTGTTATAATGCAAAAAATAAATATTTTTGCTGGCTTTAATAACTTGTACTCTGTGAAACTACTTTTTTGGTTAACTAACGAAATTAAACAATTTATTAAATTAGTTTAAAACTTCTAAATAGTTTTAAATATTGTTGATTTAATTTAATTTCACAATCCGTAAAACATAAATCTATTGTTGCTCAGTAGTATTACTAAAATAGTGTTCATAAAAGTATCATTATAAATAGAAAATAACCTTATTTAATAAAATTATTTTTAGTAGTAACGTTATTAGTTAATTAATTCGCAGTTTTTATTCTTAAGACAACATTGAAATTTACGTTGAGTTATGTTTTTTTTTCTCTTAAACATTAATTAGATACACATATTTATAAAGAGAGAAATTGTGTATCTTCTGTTTATCACTAAAGTTTCATTATAAAATTAAATGAAACAAAAATACAATGTTTATTTTTTGAATTTGTGTGATATTGATATTAACTTTAATTGTGCACGGGTAGGTGAAGTAGGTGAAGCATTTATTAGTTCGGTTTCAGTGTAAGAGGAATTAATAGATTGATGAATTTTAATTATGAAACAACATGCATATAGTTTTCTTAGGAAAGAGGGCACATGTTTTCGAGCACTGGTATAGACTCTAAACCATNNNTATTGAATTATATTTTGTTGTAAATTTAACGTTATTTTCAAGTTTAACAGATCTTTGTAATAGTTACGACTAATTAGAATAATTTACTACATTAACCAAAAACGTGTTATAACATTTGATAAATTAAAATATAATTAGAATAATTAATGATTAAATACACAACAATTTCGGTCTTTACGTCTTTCGTTTATGGTTTTCACTTCACTCACCCCATCCCAGCTAGTACCTGGTTATTCCAGGATAAGATAAGAGTGCTACCCAAAAGGGCCTTCGGCTGCTGGTTAATTTATTCCTCGTTAGGTGCAAATAATTGAAGTTGCGTTGAAGTTCTACCAACAGTGAATCCAAATCATGCCAACGTTAAAAAAATATCTATACAATACACGCACGTGCAATATGTAAATATAAATAAATAAACAAAAAATAAATAAAAATATAAATTAATAAAAAATTTGTTTTTATAATAACTTCAAAAATGATCTAAATCCAGACAATGCTCATTGATTATCCTTCCATTAAGTGTATAATCCATCCAATCGTAATTTACAGGGAAATGAGATAAGACAAAACGTTTGAAAGTTTTATTATCGCAAAGTAAACATTTGAAACAATTACCGTAGAAACCGATTGGTTCCGAATTCAACCGATTTTGGCCGAAAAATCTTCTTCTCTCCACCAATGTAACAATCCCATGCCAACTGTTTTGTCGTATCCTGTGAACCACCCTTCCACACTCCAGCCCCTACCTGATTATTCCAGGAAGGGCTGATAAGGGCCTTACAAACCCTACTTATTCTCATTATAAACTGATTATCCATATTTTCCAATGAATCATTTATCGTATCAATTTTCCATTGTTCGAAAAAGCGGAGGAAAATTTTTCATTTTTATTCCTTGGCAGCTTTTATTTTAACATCCTTAGACGCAACTACGAAAAATAGAAGGTACATTAATTACATACACATATTTATAAAGAAATAAATTGTGTTTCTTGTTTTCATCACAATGGCGATCAATGACAATATAGAAATGGGCGAGATAGGACAAAAGGTTTGAAAGTTTTATTATCGCAAAGTAAACATTTG
>NW_017097737.1:0-35532 GCF_001412225.1 Nicrophorus vespilloides
GGCAAATTCGCAAAAAAAAAATTTGAATACTATTTAAAAAAAAAATTACTCACCGTTCAATTTGCAAAAATCTAATTGGATTGTGTTCTCCGATGATGGATTCGGTGAAACGCAAGAGAATTCACTCGGTTTTTCACGAGTTACACAATAATTTTGAATATTCTAAACGGGAGCACACGCAGATGCGTCAATGACCGAATGACAAATGAGCGTCACCCCACGCCGACGTATTAAGGGTTACCAACTGGTCAAATTCGAAATATGATAAAAATGACATCCATCTGGTGGTGCAATTAGACATTACAAAAACAATAATAATTTATATGAAAATTCCAATTGATTTGTAATTAGATGTATGCAATGAAATTGATAGGTAAATGTTAATGAAAGTTGAATTAAGTTCATCGATTAAGAAAGAATCATTTGTAATTGGCATATAATAAAACCAATCACTTGTTCGATTGACTGTTTGAACAAGTCATTGATGTCAATGCATCTTTCGAGTCAGAATGTGCACATATTAATTAAATTTAATCATTATGTGCAAATGATATTATAAAATGATAAAACGTTATTAATATTAGTTTGTAAAATCAGAGATTTGAAAATATGTTAATCGAAGAGAAGATATGAACATAATTACTTGTTCGATTGAGCAATAAATAAATTGAATAATTATGTGGCAATTTAGAAATG
The DNA here is from genome assembly GCF_001412225.1 of Nicrophorus vespilloides. Classification (NCBI taxonomy): domain Eukaryota; kingdom Metazoa; phylum Arthropoda; class Insecta; order Coleoptera; family Silphidae; genus Nicrophorus; species Nicrophorus vespilloides. Next base: position 697 of record NW_017097737.1, read on the forward strand.
ATGTATTATATATGTATTAATAAAAGATGTACATTATGATGTGATTAATCAAAGTGCGCCTGGAAACATCTGAAATTATGTTTCAAAGAAATGGTTTCCATGGTTTCGTGTTAGATAGTGCGATTTGAATGCGTCTCGTTTTGCGAGCGGGTAAGGTTGCGAATGCAATTAGTGTGCTCTCCGTTTATACGCGCGAGGTCAATAATACCTGGACACGCGTTCATCCGCAAATCGAATCGGAATCAAATGGACGAGGTGAGGTCAGAATCAGATCGGTTCGAAACGAGCGTTTTTTCCCTTCTGAAGAGGAGAGCAGGAAGTTGGCTTTGGAAAACAAACGCGCAATTGTTAGACGTCGCCGTGTGCGATGCGTCAATTGCGACCTCTCGGATCTGGTGAGCTGTGGCGAAGAGAGAGAGAGAGAGAGAAAAGATTTAACCTTTGACGAATTGTAATAGCGGTTAGCAGCGCACAATAAATATTTTAATAGAGTAAACAAGGATGATGATGATAATACGGCGGCGTCGGTATCAGCGTCGACCTTGGCCTTGAGGATTCATGAACTCCCATGAGTCGTCGCGCGTGTTATCACCTCTCGCTCGCTCGGTACAATGTAAAAAATCGAACGGGGAAAGGAAAGTTTTTCTCGCCTCCTGTCCTGCTAAATCTGAAAACTAACTGCTGCTGCAGCAGATACAGCCCTTCTGGTACATCGAACCGAGAGAGCGCACAAAGAACGCAGACGGTTGAACGAGAGGAGAAAAAGAGTTCTATTTGCGAGATTATAATTATGGACGAGCATACACAGAGAGTGATAGAGACCTTGGATCCGCTCTGACCCCTGAGCGCTCGTCACGTCATCGTAATTGATAGAGCAACAATGCTTTTAATAATTTATGTTGTATTTGTTAAATGTTACAAAAGGACGGATATTCCCTGCCCTCGACCAATTTCATTCTATAAAACAATCTTTTTATTTGCGAAACGCCCTTCAGACAACTGAACCCCGTGACCTACACCACCACCAACTCAGACGATCAATGAAAACTAAATAAATTAGTTACTAGTATGAATAGATTACCACATTTAGTCATTAAGTAAACTGAATTTCTTGACATTTTATATATATAATTTATAATTACAATCGAGTGACCCATGAATACGCCAAATAACTTACCGTAACCATGGTTATTATGAATCAATATCGTAAAGATACTTACGTTTACTTATTAATACACTAATTGGATAACGTTTGCAAGGATGTTGTAGAAATAAGCGAGAGAATAAGTAGATTTTGTATGTTTATATATATATATTTTTTACATTAAATATATCACCAGACAGGTTCATATTGTGACGGCCTCCAAAAAAAACAAAAAAGAGAAACAAATTCACAAAAAAAAAAACAAAAATCATCTTACATAGATTCATCTTTCGGTTACAGAAATGTTTTTTTTTTCTTTTTTCCACTTTATATTACAATATATGAGAGAATCGTCTTCTTTTCCAATCTTTTAGGGAATTTGCGGTGGAGACGCGAACAGCAAACGACGAACTGTACAAAGTCGCAATGATGATTTTTTTTTTTTAATTAAATTTTTATTTTTTATTTATATTTATATATACAAATTGAGCCCTCGAGCTGTGGCGTGTCGCGCGAAGATTACGAGAAATCAGGACTAAACCCGAATCTTGTTTCAATTTTAGTACGTTTCCAATATCAATTAATTAATTAATTTTCTCTGGTCAAGATTGGGTTCACCCTTTCAGTCTATTCAGGCTTCACTACTTTACATCATTTTGGATTTCTTCGATCTTCGGACGAGGCGCGTCGAGACGGCCGAGGGCAAAAAAAACAAAACGGTAATGAAACAAAAAAAAGTATTTTTATATATATATATATATGTAATGTAATAATGATGATCGGGTGATACAACACGTAAATAAATGAATAACGATGAAACATATTTATGAGTCCGTCCTTCTCTCCTCTCTCACAATTTTTGAGGAAAAGAACAAGAACTTGAGATACGGCGTAAAACACAAATAAAAAAAACGAAATTGTCCTTAATTATTTGTTGTTGTTGGTTTTTTTTTTATCTTTATACATTATTAATTAGTTAATTATTATTATAATTATTTTTTTTCTTGATTGTTTGTTTATACACAAACTCAATCGTCGTCTTCCTACTAGAGAGAGAGAGAAAGAGAGAAAAAAAGAAATAAAAAGAAAATAAAAACAGTTTTTTTTTATCACATATATAATATATTAATTAATAACTCTATATAATAATATAGGATTGGTGCTGATGCATGTATATATATACATATATATATAATTATTAATCCGTTCCATCATTTGTTTGTTGTTGTTTTGTTTTTTTACGTAGCCATTAGTATTTAGTGATTGTTCTTCTTTTTTGTTTGTTTGTTTGTTTGTTTTCTGTTTAAAACCTTAGCAACTAGATGGATAGGTAGAGCGGTTTTTGGGGCGCGCGCGGGGGGGTTGGTCCACTATATACAGATGCCGCGCGCGCCACCGCTGGTAATGGCGGAAGTAACTTTACACAAAAAAAAAATTAAAAAAAATGATGATGATGATGAGTGATAGAGAGAGTAAGAGAGAGAGAGAAAAAAAAGAAACAGCCAAACTAACAGCTACGAAACGAATATCTCACACGTATTTTATCTTCTCACAAAATTATATATATGTATATATATATATTATATATATATATATATATATAGCATACATAATAGTACATAAGATAGATATCATCAATATACAGTAAATAAATTATTTGGTTTATAATACGATTATTAATTATTATTATTATTATTACAAATTTTGAGTGTCCCATTTTTGTTTTGTTTTTGTAGCACTGATCACTTGCAAAAAAAAAAAAAATAATCCGATTTTTTGTGGGGGTTTGAGGGGGAAGGTCGGAGGTTGCGAAAACTTTGACGAAGTTGATGCTCTTCGTCGAATGTCCGTTTTTTCGTGCATCTTCCACCTTTTACTTTGTACTCGTTTTTGTTTGTTTGTTGTTGTTGTTTTTTTTTGTTGTTTTGTTTTGTTATATATATATATGTATTTACACTTCTAATGTGACCACTTTTAGGGGGCGCGGGGACGGTGACGGTGACTTTTTGGAGAGGTTCAACGGCTGCTGCGAGTCGGCGATGTCGACCTGCAGTTCCATCAGCTTCGGTAACGACGATGTCGTCGTCGTCGTGAGAAGTGTGGACGTCGGGGAGGTGGCGGGTGATCTGGCCGGAGACGTGGAGTGCGGCGACTGCAGGTATATCCGTGAGAAGTCCGGCTGCGGCGGAGGCGGCGTGTGACTCGTGCTCAGGAGATGCGATTGGCGGGAGGTGGTGGTGATGACGCTGGTCGCCCAAGCGGGCTGCAGAAGACTTCCTGCTGCTGCTGCATGGTGACTGCTCTTGTAGGGACACGCCGTTGGGGCTGCGGAGACGTGCGGCGAACTCTCGTTCCTCATGATGTAGTTGTGGATGATGTCGGTGCGTTTCATCTGCTCCGCCGTCATCCTGGGACCCTCCATCAGCGATTTGGCGAGCGTCGAATGCGTGCTCGACAGCGTCGACTGTGGCGGCGCCGTCAGTTGCATGTGCAGCTGAGATTGTTGCTGCTGCTGCGGCTGCGGCGACAGCACGATCATCGGTTCCGCTTCCGCCGAATCCTTGTTGTTGCGGAGGGCGCGGAACTTCTTATGCGGTTTGTAGGCCTCGTCCATCAGAGAGTTGGTGTCGTACAGCGGAGGCGCTTGCAGAACGCGCTTCAGCACCGGCATATCTTCGACGATGTGGTGATCCTCGACGGAGGAGCGCGGGCTCGAGCACAGAGACGTCGGCGCACTGACTTTGTCGATCTTCTCCGTGCCGGACTCGATGCCGGAATCGCTCGGCGAGTCCAGCTTCCTGAAGCGCGGATGAGAGTTCGTCGGCCTCGACACCGGGGTGATCGTGAGACCGTTGTGGATGAGATGCGAGGTCGCGGCGAGCTCATCGTCACCGGACGACGTCGAGCCGGAGTTGGCCCTGTGTCTGTGCGGGCACATGCCTCCTTGCAGAGTGGCCGCAAGAAGCGGAGCGTTGTTCACGTTCGGGCTGACGTTGTGATGAAGGTGATGATGATGATGATGATGATGGTGGTAATCGCTCATCGCTGTCATCTCACCGGAGCACATCGATTCCGTGCTCGAGACCGATCCAAGCGGACTCTTCGCCTCGTCCATCGTGACATCTGATGATGATGACCACGACGAAGCGGCCGGACTCTTGCTGCTGCTCTCCTCTTCCCCGGGCGAACTCCACGACTGTTGCTGCTGTTGCTGTTGCTGCATCATCTGCTGTTGCTCGGTCATCTTGAACGCCAACAGCTTCTCAGAGTGCAACGTGTTCAGCGTGCGCAGATCCGGCACCTTCTTCATCAGCTCGTGCACGATGTCCGGTTGTCCGGGATGATTCTGCGCGACGACCATCTGCAGGGCGTGCTTCAGCTTCCCGTGCATCTTCTCGATGAGCTCGGTGTTCCTCAGTCCCGGTCTATCGGCGGCGATGACGACCACCGAGCAGAAGAGGCCGACCTCGGCGTCGGACAAACACAGCGCGTTCATTCGCTCCGCGAAATCGAACATCGAGTCCATGAGGAAGCGCGCGTTCGAACTGTTGTGGATCGAGTCACGTTTCAACACTTGTCCATTCAAACAGATCATGCTCGCCGTCTGCGAGTCGAACATGCACGCCAGACGGACGAGCAGCACTTCAAAAACACCGGCCTTCAGGAGCGTCACCTGATCGTCCTGGGCGAGCAGCGAGAAACCGGGAATCCTCTTCGCGAACTCGACGACACCTCGGATCGCAGGTGAGAAGCGCTTCGAGAAGTCCTGCAGCAGCTCCTGCTGACCGGTCAACGGTTGCGGGTTTGGATTCAAAGGACACGCCTGCAGATACGCAAAGAAAGAAAAAGACGAAAATTAGCAACGAAATTCTCGCAATTCTTCGCAATCGACTTACCAGAGTCGGCGGACAGGCTGTGTAGGAGGGCTGCTCACGGGCACGAGTGAGCATCGGTTCGACTTTATCCCTGGTGTAATCGCAGGTGTCGATGTGCGCCCTGATGATCGTCGAGAGCAACCTCTGATCATCCTCCAACTCCGCGGAGATGGCCTTCTCGAGAGATCTGGAGTTGGAACTTTGTTGCATCGCTGCCAAGATGCGAGCCTTCTCCCTCTTCGGCACCCTTCCGAATCTCACGGCTGTAACAAAAACGAAAATTCGAAATTTAAAAAACTTTGTCACAAACAACAAAAATAATTTTTTTTTGAAAACTTTTGAAATTTGAAAGTGTGAACAACGTACGTGCGTTATGGTATTTGACAACTCCGTTGAGGATGCCCTTCAGTATGGGTAATTCTTCACCCATTTTTGCGCGCACAATTGTAAACTTTCACCTCTCGCATTTGCAAACTAACTAACTAAACTATCAACTACTTCTCTCTCTCTCTCTTTCAGTACGTGTACAATGATAACGATAGCAGGAGAAAAAGAAGATAGGAGGAGAGCGAGTGGATCAGCGGAGAGAGCGAGCGTGTGTAGTGTGTATATGTGCGGATGGAGAACGTTAAGAACAAAGTCGGGCTGCGAAGCTCACGACCTAGCATTCCCGACTGTAGTGGCGCGAACGACAAACGCGCGCCGCGACTTCCACGGTCACGAGAGATCCCCCCCACCCCAATTCCGAGAGTCCCCTCCCATTTCCGAACCGAAAACCTTCCCCACCAAACACCCTTGAACTTGACGCTTAGCGCCGCCGTCCGCACACACAGATATATATGGATGAAGAAAGAGGACGTTCACAAAAAAAGAGAAGAACGCGAATAAAAATAACAATTAAATGAATAAATTTAATTAAGAGTAGGCGGCCTCAAAACAAAAACAATTTAAAGTATATAAATCACGACTACTTGATAATGAATTGATTAAGTAATGAAAAACAAAAGAGAATTGTAATAATTTGCGAAGGGTTGAACCATCGATTTTGCTCACGGGCGAAATTGACCTGCGGGGGTGTTGACCCAAAAGGCGCGCGTCCGAAAGTTCGCGGCGCAGGCGTCGGTCGCGCAGTGAGTTTAGCGTCGCGACGCCAGGCGGCGACACGCGCGATCCGCGGAGCGAGCGCGCGCGCGTTCAACGACCCCGAGAAAGGAAGAAAAAAAAAAAGCGATCGAGTAGGCGAAGAGCGCGCGCGCGCGCGCAATTTCACTTTACGAATTACGAAACTTTCGAAACTTTCTTCATTGGTGATGGTTGCAACAACAACAACAACGATCGAGAGAACTTTCTTTTCTCTCTCTCTCTCTCTCTCACCTTAAAAAAGTAAAAGTGATGATGATCGTTGTTTCTTACAAATTTATTTCTTGTTGTTGATTTCTTATGTTGCGCGTAAGTGAGAGAGAGAGAGAAAGAGATAGAAAGAGTAGTCGAGAGTCCGACCTCTCCTCGTGGCTTGCGTAAAAAGCTGGGGAATGTGGGACAACGAACGCGCGGGTTCAAAACAGCGGCCGACCTCAACACGGTTTTCGCTTCGGACTTACGCAACTTTTGCAAACTTTCGAATGTATAAATCTATATAAATCTCTCTGTACATGTAATATTCTCTAATTTAATTTACTAATTGAAAGTACTCACCATCTCTGCTCATTCCAACGGCGATGCACTTCTTCAGCCTGCAATATTGGCAACGGTTCCTGTTGATGCGCAGGATCGCGCACTGCTGATTCTTGGTGCACGGACGGTACTGAATCTTCTGCTGGATGCTGCGTCTGAAGAAGCCCTGCGAAGGACAAGAACAACACTCGTTTTGAACGCAATCGTCACTATCACTGTCAGGGGAGATCGTCAGAGTCTGCTGCTGCTCCTCCTGATTACACCTCAACACTGCCATCATTTTTTTATCAATTATCAGTTTCAATTATCAACAATTATATAATTTAGCGAAAAATTTGCACTCAATCAAATCGCGTAATCCATGTTTGTCTTGTCGTTGTTTCAATGCGCACACTACAGAACTGAACTAAAAACACACTGTTATGTAGTAGTTGTAGAGCAGCTGTACAAGTACGTTTATATATACTGTAGTTGTAGTAGTGTTCGTTCTAGCAATAGAAGCTACAAAGTGGAGCAACTACGACGACGGCGGCAATATAGTAATAGCGGCAGCGGTAGTAGTAGCAGCACACACACGTCTACTCGATTTGATATCCAAGAGAACACTGAACCTACCCAGCCGAGTTCACCAGCAGTTCGCCAGCTGACCCAGTTCTCGGTTGTTCACCCGCCGAAGTGCTGCCTCCTCGCGAGGCCAGTTCACTCCGTGAAAGTGAGAGTTTCTCTCCCACTCGACGGAACCCCAATTTCATTTCAAAATCATCGAGAGAATATATAATAATAATTATTATTATTACGACGATCGTTATTATTATTATTACGATGATTCCAACTAACAACAAACAATGAGAGAAAAAAGAGAAGAAGGCGGCGGCGACTCTCTAAATAGGTCAATATTCGAGCAACCCTTGGATCATAACAGACGCGAGTTCATCGACCCACGCACGCAAATATGTGTTTCCATGAAAATTGTATGAAATACAATAATAAAAGCGAAGCAAAGTCAAAGACCTCTCGCTCGTTGTTTGTTGTTTCGTTGACCCACTTTTAGGTCATTTTTAAACTATTTTTTTTGTTGTTGTTGTTGATGTTTTTTATTTTTGCTAATCAAAGATATATGACCCAAAATAGACAATTCAGTGAGTCGTAATACTCGAAGAGGTGAATGAACCCTTCGAAGGGCGCCTATGATAATGATGTTTATGAAGAGGAGAAGAAGGAGGAGGAGGATTGAGGTGGTCAGTGGCGGTGAGGAGAGGAGCTGGGAGGTTTTAGCGCGCGCAGGGCAATAAAACTGCACTCCGAGGCACCCACATTCTAAGGTCAGTGAGGTACGACGAACCCAGTGGATCTCGGTCAAAATAGTCGCACAACGGAGGAGTCGGAAGAGGCGCGAATCCCGAAATATATATATAAGATAATGAAAAGAAAAAAGAAAGAGTCCTAACAATCATCAAAAGGGAAGATAAAACAAATGATCTCTCCAAAAAAAAAAAAGAATGCACAGACTACTGCGGTACAGCAATATTGTATATATGCATTTCGCTTTTGTTTTTCAATAAGATAGTCTAGTAGTCTGAGGTCATCGGCCGCAAATGTAGGTTGTCGTACTCTCGTTATGTGTGTGTGTGTGTGTGTGTGTGTGGAGAGTAGGGGAGTTCGCGAGTTATGTGAGCGCAAGCGTTGTTAACTTCGGGTTCATTGTCCGTTACTATACATTCCCGTATTACAAAGTTCACTATTTAGGACAATTGGCCTGAATATTTTTATCTCTCGAACTACTACTACCATTACACAAACAGACCCAATTACCACCACCACCACATCGCCGCAATCTCCTTCCTTCACAGCACACTACTTATTATTTATTTATTTTTAACAGAAACAACATTATATTAGAAAAAAACGAATTTAGGTTAATTTAAATTTCGGTTGTGTAACAATTAACAAAGCAAATTTGTCAAAGTGAACAAAAACGAATTATCGAAAACGTAATTAGTAACTGTTGTTGTTAGTTCTCGGTGATTCCTTCAGTTCAATGACTCGGAAAAGTCAAAGGGTTATCAAAGAGAAAGAGTTAAAAAAAATTACAAACAAATAATTTGATCGAGTTGGTAAAAAAAAAGAGAAACAACAAACAAGGCTATAAAAATTCGTTCATTCACTAATTATCGAAAAAAACGTTATCAATGAAGAACTACGATAATGAAGAACTAATAGTGAACTGAGTAATTCAGAAGTTATTTTTGTTGCGAGTTATAAATAAAATGATTATGAAATTAAAGAATAACTAAATTTCGAAAATAGAGGTTTTTTTTTTGTTTGTTTGTAAAAGCGAAAATGAGGTTCGGGTCAACAGCTTTCGGGTAGAACGAAAATAAAACTCAACGTTTCCATCTGAATATAATAATTTTAGAGTTCACTGCTTGTCCGAGATTCGGACAATTGATGGACAATGCGAATAATAAATGAGTGAGTGAGGGCGGGTCAACGAACCAGAAGAAGTTTATTAAGATTTGACTGCAAACTAAATTGAATGCATTTTCGAAATGAACTCCTATGCGCACGGTGTCAATCACCCTTCGAGGAACGTTCTAGAAGACGCTGACTCAACAACGAACGAACGACACACAAACACAAAGGAAAGGAAGAACGGAATAGTGGAAGAAGAAACGAGGATTGAATGAACTCTGCGCGTTATCATGCATTCGCAGGTGCTGCAATTTTTCTTTTTTTTCTTTTATTGTAAATTATTTATAGCCATTGTTTTTTATCTTCGCTTGTTTGTTTAGATTTCTTGTTTGAATCGAAGGTGGCTGTGTGGTAGCTGTTGCGATGGCGACGGTGGTGATGGTGGTGGTGGTGCAGGAGCAACGTGCTTGCTGCGATTTGCATAAATATCGCGGGTTTTTGAATGATGTGCATTTCCGCAACACACGCTATAGTTAGAAGTGCAGTAACCGCAAGATCCCGTTAAGTAAGCACTGCCGGATTCCGAGCGACGGCGCTGTCGTCGCTCAGGTCGTTCACCGGCGTCGCCGCCGGCTCGCGCCGTCCGCTCGCAGCGCCACCTCGCGCAACGCGCCCGCAACCTCAGAGTCCACTGAACTCGGGGACTTCCCCTCGAACCGCGAAAATCCCCACCACCACCACCATCCATCCACGGCTGAAGCGATTTCGTCAATCCCTTTTACATTGTGGACACCCCCAATAATGGGTGACCCAATTCCTATGGTTCGACCCAGATCGCACGCAAAAAGGGGTTCAAAGATTTGCGGCGCAATAGCAAAAAAAAAGGAAGTAAACAGCAAACAAAAAAAAAGAAAAAAAAAAGGGTAGGAAATGGTTGAAGAAATTTCAGGTATATAAAGTAAACCATCTGCTTTCGCAAATAAAGAAGGATTGCATCAAAATGGTTCGAACGTCGAGGAAAAAAAAAAAAAGGGGTGCGAATGAAAGTGAAAAAGCGCAGGTGGTGGATACGCACCGTCAGGTAGACGACGGACGTAAATATCCGCCCGCAAATTTAAACCCAACAACAAAGAAACTCTTACTTTTTTTTCTCTTTCTCTATTACATCATATAATATGTAATATCATTGAAATTGGTAAATATCTTAAGAAATTAATTTAAAACAAAAAAGTAAAAAAGTTGTTTTTTTTATCGCGGTAGACCATCGCATCGGACATTGACATTTACGAACAACCGACCTTCAACCTTCAATTATTTTTTTTTTTGCGCCGCAGCACACGCGCTCAGGTAAATGAGGAACAACGGACGAGAACAATTGTTTGTACGAAACTCAAGAAATTCTATATATATATTAAAAGATCAAATTTGACCGTCGAAATTTAAAAAAAAAATGAAAGCAAGGTTTTCGGAAGTTAAGAGAGAGAGAGAGAGAGAGAAAAGTCATTTCCGGGCTTTAATTCCCAAGAACGTATTTAACGAACGACCTATACAGCACACTTGATTTAATATTGAAAAAAAAAACAAATGAGAGGACGAAAACAAAAAAAAAAAGCGCGCGCGTTCTAATGTACGAATTTGAATACGACTTCCGGATTTATTTTTCGGTAAGGTGAAGGCTGCGCGAATCGAAGGTTGTTTTTAAGTTTAATTTAATTTTCGACTCGACGACTTCCTGGTTTAACTTCCATCAAGGATAAACCATTACATATTCGCGTACATTCTCATACATCTCCTACATACAAATCACTTGTATATTACGCACTCTACATTACATAATCCTACGACGAAAATATAAGTTTTTTTAATGGTGCAAATTTTTCGCTGCCGTAACATTTACTGATGGCAAATATCGAGGTGACTTCGAATCAAATCACCCTTGATTTCGGCGATTGTTTTTTTTTTTTAGGCACTTACCTTGCATCCTTCGCACGAATGAACGCCGTAATGAAATCCTGATGCTTTATCGCCGCAGACACGGCACAGCACTGTGGTTCCATCGAATTCTGCAAAAAAAGAAAGAAAATTTAATTTACTAATAGTTTACTAACTATTTGAAATAGTTATTAGTTTGTTTTTTTGTTTTTTTCTTTTAGATTGTCGTCAATTTCTAAAGTGAAATTTATAAAGATAAAAAGTAAAAGTGAATGCGGTTGAGATGAAATGAAATAAGTTTTGCTGCGTTTCGTTTGCATTGTGCGCGATTCGTAATTGTTGCGATGCGATGCGATGATCGGGAGAGAGGAGAGAGAAATGCTCGGAAGAAAGCCGGTCGGAAAGCACTTTCTCCTTCATCGCCGAGAGAATTACTTAATAGTTTTGGGTGAAAGTATACCGGCGAGTTGAGTTGAGCGCATCTCTCGCGCCGGTTGCGTAACAACTCGATTGTTTTTGTTGAAAAAAAAAAGAGAAAAAGAATGGGTACCTAGATTCAGGGTTGGTTCCCTTATGTGCGTCGAGGACGTGATGTCCGTGTACGTGGATTCCGGCGTGGGAGCGACCCCGTGATGGAGGGTGCTGCTGTCCGGCGAAAGAATCATTTTCACTTGGCAAATTGGGCGCACACACGAGTATAAATTAAATAGAATTAAATTCGCGAAATCTGTCGTTATCCTTAAATCTTATCCAATTGGAGCGGAAACACTTTTTGCGAACATAGCACTTGGTTGTTGTTGCTGTTGTTGATGGTTGTCGTTTGTAGTGTTGAGTGTATCACTTTTCGTTTGAGCAAGAACACACACGCTGAAGAAGAACCTTCCTGTGCGGAGGATCTGGTGAGAGTGAAAGTCCCGATACGAACTGGGCTCTCGAAGAGTCCGGTGTAATAGTAAATAAGGACTTTACGGACTACCTGAAGGGCGGCGGGCGATTCTCGACCGTGCCGACTGTTTTTGAGCCGTTCAACAAGTGGGGGAGCGCGCGGTGGAGGCGGCGTTGGAATGGGGGGGGGAGAGGCGCTTTTTCGCTTGTTTCACTCGCTTCGGATTCAGGGTTTTCTCTCCTCCTAAGCAGCAAAATTTTTTTTTTTTCATTCTTCGTTTCGTTTCGTTTTTTTTTTAGCAAAAGGCCCCCCCAATGCATGCATGCATGCATGCATGATACGTCGGGTTCATCGTATTTTCAAGTTGGAGGTCATCGCCAAGGCGGGGCGGTTCGAGCGGATCGAACCGCTCTCTCGCATTGGTCGTCAAGTTCGCGGAGGGCGGTCCCCCCCCCACACATCCGATGGACGACGACGCCGACGAGGACGAAGAGCAAGAAAAGCACATGGTGATGTCGTGGTGTTGGTGGTGGGGAGCGCGCGCGGATTCCGATTCCCATCGACATCGAGTCAAGTTCATTGAACGCAAACCTTGACTGAATTACCCAGACAAGCGTGCAGCGCGCGGCCAAGGACGACCTCCGATCGACACAATCCATCCTTCTTCTTCGTCGTCGTCGTCATTAAAAAATACAAAACCTCTGCGTGCCAACGCACCGAAGAGCGAGACGAAACAGCGAACGAGCGCGCGCGCGCGAGAGAGTAAAAGAGAAGGACGAGCCGAAAAATCCGGACCCGAAAAAATCCTTTCACTTGCGGCCGAAAAATGCCGGCGCCGAGGCAAAAGTGAACCGAGAGAGAGACAAGAAGGACCAACAAAACATTCGCGAAAAAAGAAAAACATAAACATTCGTATTGTTACGTTAAATCATCATCAAATTTGATTGCGATTATCATGATGATGATGAGGTTTCTTCGGGCCAGTGACCTAGCGCCGCGCGCGATCGACGCACTCCAGAGGCCACCAACACCGAAGAATCTCTCTCTCCATCCCATATGCACAATAATGCGACGACGACGATGTTGATGATGATCATGGGCAACGTCTCCGAGGTCATGCAGAGTCACTTACCCCAGAGGTACAGAAACTCGCGAAAAGTGAGACGCTCTCGACGAAGAGGAAGAGAGAAAATTTTCGCTTCTCTCTCCTCGGCAACGGCCACGGTCAGTCGGCGACCCAGGAACAACAAAAGAGCGGCGGCATTGAACTCCCCCTCGTTCACCGCCAACTCCTTCATAAACACACGCACACTCTAGATCTAATACTAATTTGTCGGCCTTGAGAAATTTGGTTTTTTTTTTTTAATAATTTACTCAAGAACAACAAACAACAACAAGAAAAAAAAACAATTCCGGGTACAAAGAACGTGTTCCACTCATCTCCTTATCCGTCGCAAACACCTATTTTCTCTCGATAATATATATTATTTTTAGAACATTTTTCCACATTCATTCATTCAACTTTTGCTTGTCCCATTTTTAGAAACGACTTCCTCCTCTCCCTATTGAATTGTTTAAATTGGGACACGATGTTTAGTGTCCCAATTTAAACAATTCTTCACGAAAACCTATTAAAACATTTGCAGTTAAGATTTAAGAAAAATTGTATTTTATCAAAATTTTCTTAATCTGTGATTGGAGGTTCTTGAACTTTTCTACTCATTAACGTTCGCTTTTGTCTAGTGTTAACATTAACACTTTGTAGATAACATATAAATTGGTAATTTGGCATAGATAAACACGTTTTTTTTTTTGCGACACACAAAAACCGTTAGGACAAATTGCAATCGTATTGTCCGAGGAAACATTTTGACCCCCCAAAAAAAAAAAAGGGAGGGAAAGCAATAAATTGTTACGTTATGTTTATATTGCCACTTTTTCGATGGACGGAAAAAGAGAAAACGGTATTATTGAATAGAAAAAACGTAATTTATTGGGGGATTATTATTGCGAGAGTTATAAAGCAATAAAATTGGGCGCGAGCGCGCGTGCGACTGGAAAAGGTTCGAGAGCATCTTCTCCCATTTTTTTTTTAACAACAAGCAGGAAATAAATCCAACACGCGTGCACTTTTCTATTTGTAATGTTTTTTTTTTATTATATTCTATTACTTCATCTTCGTGTTTATTATTACATATGCATGCGTTCGCTTCGTGAGTGAGTGTGTGTAAAGAAAGAAAGAAAGAAAGAAAGTGTAATGCGAGAGGATCGTTTCCGGATCTCCACGTTCTTTGACCTGAGGCTAGATTTTCGGTTTTATTTGAGGAAGCGCACACAGAGACACACACGTGCCTCTCTGACAACAACAAAAAAAGAAGAAAGGAATTTAGAGGGAAAAAAAACATAATAACTCGATGAGATTTGAGGGTAGAAGAAAAGGGATGAAACGATGAGGGTTTCTATCTGCAGACACTTGTGTGATGGTAATTAGACCATCTGGTCTTCCACCCAAAAGATGGTCGCAAGAATCATCCACTTCTCGTTGAAATGATAAACGCGCGCACGTTTCTGTGGCTTCCGCCTTTTGCCCCGAGGTTATTGACAACGAAAATAATGTATAGATGTTTACGTAACAATTAGAATTCGCGAATGAATTATTCAACGCGCGATCTTATATTAGTCAGTTAGATCTGGCCGGAATAAAGCAGTCGAGGAATTAATTGTTCGGCAAAAATTTAGTTTTTTTTTGAGATTCTTCGAACGACCATGAAGATATGTTCATGGTAAATAAGATCGTCATGGGGTTTCCTTGAACTTGGATGATGATGACGCGATTGAAACAATGAACCGAGCGGAGAGTTCAACACTCGCAAATGAAGAAGTAAATATGCTCGAAGGAAGAAGGAAGCAGAGAGAGAGAGAGAGAGGTCGTTGCGAGTTCTCGGAAAGTTACGGGATCGCCTCGAACGCGCGAACCTTAGAACTTCCATTGCATAACGAACTCGCGCATATCAATAACGTTTTAATTGCGAATTCTTTCGTTCACGGATGATCCAAGACCGAAACATTGACGACTTTTCAGCCGCAAATGACTTTAGGGTCGACACCAAATGAAAACCTCAATAAAAACCTGAGATCTTTCCACGAAAAAATAGAAGTTTTTAAAGCGTGAAGACGTTTAGACGCTCCTCAATGCCGTGAAATCCGCTCGGTTTTTCTGTACCCGGAACGCAACACTACTTAATACATATTTTTTTTTTTTACCTAAAACCCTACGAATTTCCGACCGAAACCTTTTGTAAACTTTTTGTTGGTGATCATTGAACCTTCGCGTCAACAATACGCATGGCTTTATGCGTTGAGGAAACGCTCAGTTAAACTCGGGTGTTATTTATGGTTTTATGAACGGCATAAATCGAAACTTCTTTTCACGTTCGATCAACACGATGATGTCGCATTTATTGACCCAAACATTCTATTTGCACACACACAACAGCAATAAACCAATAAATTTTATGGACCTGAACGCATTTTTAAACGAGAATCCAATGATGAAGACACAATAGGGGAAATACCAATTGAGTCATCGTCTTAACTCTTGAATTTGAACTTAATTCTTGTTGCGCGCTAATAACCATTACTTAATTGCATCAACAACATCATCATCAAACCAACAATTATTATTATGTTGCGGATGAAAACGTAAGTCAGTTGGCCGATTTTATTTTCGATTCGCCTTTCGGCTATATTAATCAACATCTCTCTAACTCATTCTCTTCACTTGGTTTCTAGGTAACGAAAAAAACAAACAAATTGCGTCGAAAACAATCGACTGGAGCAAACAAACAAGAAACCGTTTTGTTTTCACCCAATTTTTTTTGTTTATTGTTTCTAATTGCGTCGCAACGTTTCGATAATGTTCTTATATCCTCCTCCGTTTCTTCGTCGTCGTAGTCGACTTTGGAAAACATTTGGGATCGTTGACCGCGCGATTTATGCGCGCCGACAGTAAGAAACATGCGAATTTCCATGGAGTACTGTTACTTTTCAGCCTGATTTTTAAAAAAAAAACTCGTTATCAATAGTAAACACAAATATTCACGGTTTTAGAGCGAAGATAAGACCGGGCGGGGGGACGTTCGAATCTGGGACAGTCAACGTCCTTTTTTTTTTCTCTCTCTCTTCTACGTTTGTTGACGTCGAAGGACTTTTCGCTGTTAAAAAAAATTCGCGAAATAACAAAGTACCGTTACGTAAAGTTCGCAATACGTGTTGTTTTTTTTTACTTCTTCATATCGTTGCGTGTAATATACAATGAGATGATTATTACGTCAATATTTCAAGGTAAAACGTAACATTTTGATTGAATTATAAGTTTAATAAAGTTTCTTAGAACTGAAGTCAATTGAATAAGAAACGAAAGCGGCGCGCGTATTGTAATTAGGTAACCCAAAACGCAAAAAAGAACGAAACTAATTGTTGTTTTCTTTCATGATATTCTCTCGTTCTTGTTGTTGTTGTTCTCGCTTGAAATAATGGAGGTGAGTGAGTGTGATTTTCGGCCTCTATTATTAAATAATTTACTACTATTACTATGACTACTACTACTACTAAACTTAGAGAAGGCGATGGAGTGAGGATGAGAAAGAAACGAACGAGAGAAGAGGCGAAGAAACGCTTTAATTAATGGACTTTCGATGGCGTTTTGTTGTTTTTCGGTAGGCGAGAGTTTCGGTTCACGAGGCTGGCCAAAAAAATAACTTTCTTCTGTTTTCATCGATATATATACATAAACAAATTCACTTCATTTGTTAACAAGCTAAGTCGATTTTTTCTATAAGTAAAAGATTTGTTAACAGAAATTTTGCACTTATTAGAAAAGATTTTGTTAAAAAACCAAAAAATTAGTACGAAATTGTTGTAAATGGAAAATGTTTTGCGTAAATTTATTTAGACGATTTGGAAAAGTTTACAAACAAAAAAATATATATAACAATTCAGTCAATTTTTCTATAAGTAGATTTGAAATTTGATTTTTCTGTATTAGAAAAAAAAAAGAAGTGTTAATAGAAATTAATGAAAATTAGAAAATTTGTTAACAGACTCAAAATTAGTACGAAAATGTTAATGTAATGTAATTTTTTTTTGTAAATACTAAATCGCATTATCCATGGAAACAAAAGAGTTATCGTTTTTAGGTTTGTTTGCAATGATAACAAGTTCGCTTCATTTGTTAACAATTGAGTCAATTTTTCTATAAGTAGATTTGAAATTTGATTTTTCTGTATTAGAAAAAAAAAGAAGTGTTAATAGAAATTAATGAAAATTAGAAAATTTGTTAACAGACTCAAAATTAGTACGAAAATGTTAATGTAATGTAATTTTTTTTTGTAAATACTAAATCGCATTATCCATGGAAACAAAAGAGTTACCGTTTTTAGGTTTGTTTGCAATGATAAGAAGTTCGCTTCATTTGTTAACAATTGAGTCAATTTTGCTATAAGTAGATTTGAAATTTGATTTTTCTGTATTAGAAAAAAAAGTGTTAATAGAAATTAATGAAAATTTGTTAACAGACTCAAAATTAGTACGAAAATGTTAATGTAATGTAATTTTTTTTTCTAAATACTAAATCGCATTATCCATGGAAACAAAAGAGTTATCGTTTTTAGGTTTGTTTGCGATGATAAGAAGTTCGCTTCATTTGTTAACAATTCAGTCAATTTTGCTATAAGTAGATTTGAAATTTGATTTTTCTGTATTAGAAAAAAAAAAGTGTTAATAGAAATTAATGAAAATTAGAAAATTTGTTAACAAACTCAAAATTAGTACTAAGCAAGAAGTATTTTTTTTGTAAATACTAAATCGCATTGTCCATGGAAACAAAAGAGTTATCGTTTTTAGGTTTGTTTGCAATGATAAGAATTTCGCTTCATTTGTTAACGATTGAGTCAATTTTGCTATAAGTAGATTTGAAATTTGATTTTTTTGTATTAGAAAAAAAAAAGTGTTAATAGAAATTAATAAAAATTAGAAAATTTGTTAACAGACTCAAAATCACATTATCCATGGAAACAAAAGAGTTATCGTTTTTAGGTTTGTTTGCAATGATAAGAAGTTTGCTTCATTTGTTAACAATTGAGTCAATTTTTTCTATAAGTAGATTTGAAATTTGATTTTTCTGTATTAGAAAAAAAAAGTGGTAATAGAAATTAATGAAAATTAGAAAATTTGTTAACAAACTCAAAATTAGTACCAAACAAGAAGTTTTTTTTTGTAAATACTAAATCGCATTACCTATGGAAACAAAAGAATTATCGTTTTTAGGTTTGTTTGCAATGATAAGAAGTTCGCTTCATTTGTTAACAATTGAGTCAATTTTTCTATAAGTAGATTTGAAATTTGATTTTTCTGTATTAGAAAAAAAAAGTGTTAATAGAAATTAATGAAAATTAGAAAAATTTGTTAACAAACTCAAAATTAGTACCAAACAAGAAGTTTTTTTTTTGTAAATACTAAATCGCATTACCTATGGAAACAAAAGAGTTATCGTTTTTACGTTTGTTTGCGATGATAAGAAGTTCGCTTCATTTGTTAACAATTGAGTTAATTTTTTCTATAAGTAGATTTGAAATTTGATTTTTCTGTATTAGAAAAAAAAAGTGTTAATAGAAATTAATGAAAATTAGAAAAATTTGTTAACAAACTCAAAATTAGTACCAAACAAGAAGTATTTTTTTTGTAAATACTAAATCGCATTACCTACGGAAACAAAAGAGTTATCGTTAGTTTCTGTGATTGAATCGTCAATTCGATTACGTGTCATAATAAGATATGTCTTTGTTGGATCAAAGATTTGAATCTCTGAAAGTCTGTATCGGATTATTCACACATCTCGCGGCGCGCGCTAGATTAAGATCGCGAAGAGGACGGCGTCTGCTGCATCGTTGGATTACGATGATGTTTTGTAATGCGGTAATGATGGTTATTCTGGATTTTCGGGTTGTTCTCGTCGCACAGAAAAGAAGGAATGTTGGAAAGGAAAGAAAGGAAGGAACGAACGACATGGACGAGTTCAGTGGGTTCATCGTTCTGGAGAGGTCGATGCTTGCAGCGCACGAACAATGGCGGCTGTTGCAGATCGCGCCAGATTGCCACTGAGGTAAACGTAACGGTGCAGGAGAGTTCGACGCTCGCTCGGAACGCAATATGTTCACAGTGCATTTACCCTTTTTCCAAAGACCGACGACTCTTCAGTCCAATGACTGTTTTCACTATATATAATATACATGTTACAAGAAGTACGAAAAGATATTTTGTACCCGAAACGTTTTTGCTTTAAATCCAAGTAGTTCGTTCTTTGGGTCATTGTTTCATTTCTTTTTTGTTTTGTTTGTTCGGCGCCGCTGAGTTCACTTTCTAATTAGCGAATTTTCGGTGAATGAAAGGGGACCACGAATAGAAGAGAAGCAACAGAAATTGTTTACGTGTTCGGTCGGTGGTGGTAGTAGTAACGTAAGGCAACGTAAGGTCTGTAACCGCGAATAGGGTCAAAATCCGCGCGCGAAGAGTGACTGCCCTCATTCGATACTTACTGTACCGTATCGCACACACGATACAAATCGTAAACATTTCTATATTAATTTCGTAAAGCAATTGCTACAATTATCATCATCATCGTCAATTCGGTGGATACACAAGAGGAGAAAGTCTTTCAAAGCAAAACTGGATTAGTTGGTGAGGTCTACGAGAGCGTTTTTTTTGGGGGTCTTTCAACTTTGCTCCGTAGATCGTTGCTCCATCAGTTGCGAAGCGAGAGCGGTGCGCGCGTGCTGCAACTGGATGACCTTGCCTTCACCGAAAACACGGCGTTACGCAACGAAACCTCCTTCTCGCGCGTACAATATTGGATGCGATATTTCGAAAGAAGAGACCGTCCAGATTTATCTTCACAATCATCGTCCTCTCTTTATTATCATCAGCTAAAGCTCTAAAGTGAGGAGTAGAGAACAACCACCTCGCGCGCTCGCTCTAGGCGCGTTGCGTAATGGAGCGAACGCGTGTCTCCAGTGCCAGTAACCTCTTTGCGGGTCAATCACCTGCTCGAGCCTCTCTGCAATCGCTTCCTTTCGCTAATATTCCTATCGCGCACGCCTCATTGTAATTACCCGCGCGGTGGTGTTTGCGCGCTGCAGCGCATACACTCTCCATCTGTACGCTACGAATTTCGCAACAGTTACCACCAAAAAAAATAAATATCAATCGAAACATCAAAACCCAGTTGTCCCATAAATCTGACCCACTAAATGACACAAGCGCAACCGAACTTCATTATTTCCGTTTACGCAATTCGCCGCGAAATCTGGAGCACAGATTCTAATTCGAATTTCGCTTCTAAAAGTAAACCTCAAACGAAACGTCTCAACCTTAATCTCAACCGAATTTGCAATGAACTGATTGCGGAAATCAATTAGAATTAGTCAAACATATCAAATTTTTTTAAAGTGTTTGCAAAGGTCAACAAATAGATGTAACCTTAAGCAATTACCATTGAGTTTTTTGTTTGTTGTAAAACCAAGGTGTTGTTGGGAGATTCAATGCAAATTTTTTTATTAATTCTAATACGATTTTTTTTTTGTTTGCAGCTAATTTGTAATTCTTAACCTTTACTCGAGGATTTAATTGCAGCGAAATTTGGGTAGCCTTTGGAATTTTATATTTCAACTTTTTGTTTTTTTTTAATTGGAGGATTTCCTGCTCGTTAATAATAATAATCATAATAATAATTCAGGCTAAATGGGTAGGTAACCTTAAGGTTGCCATGGCTACAGCGTACGAAACGAGAGAGAGAGAGAGAGCGAGCGCCTGTTGCTAAGCCTTCGAGATCGCGAGGCGAGGAGATGCCATAAGATCCAAGGATGCGTTGAGTTTGAGTTGATGAACCTCGATGACCTTATTCAAAATGTAGACTGCACTCCTCGCAAATCGGGTAACGACGACGAGAGTTTCGCAACGCGTTCGGTACCACACAAAAAAATCAACGAAAAATTACATGAAGAAAAAAACAAATAGACAAATTTGTTAATTTGCAAAAATATTTGAAAATCTAGTGTGTGCGTATGATTTAGTTTAGATATTCAAGTGTTTCTCGATTGCTGGTTCGTTGGCACCTTCGGAGGAGCCAAAGGCGGCCGAAGACCTTACGACGGAGGGTATTGCCTCGGGTCATTGGTTCCTCAACTGGCAACGAGCAATCACGTATGGCACATGAACAACAACAACAACAACGTATAATTAAACGCGCGCAAAAGCGGAAATTAAATCTAGTCATATTAGACAATATTAATGTTTTTTTGAAATATTAGCGCCTCTCGCGGAACGCGCTCCAAACTAACGAGAGACGTCAATGCAATTCATCTGTTTTTTATTTGACGTAATGTATTCGTTTTTGGGTGAAGAGCTGTAATAGTTGAAAGTGCTTTCCGAAATTTCGCTTTTTATTAGCATAATTTAATAATGGTCTTCGGCGGCGCGCAATTAATAACACCTCTGCGATCTGTGTCGGTCTCCGAAGCGTGGAGCTGAAGAAGTCAAGAGAGATGTGCAGCAGCAGCAGCAGAGAGAAGAAAGTGCTTCTTCGCGGCTGGAGAGGTGCGCGCCACCTGTCGACTGCACGCTGCGATCGCGAGTTACGTTCCGGCGGTTATAGATGGCGCGCCGATCGCGTTTCGAGCTGGAGGAGGAGGATTTCAGTGTCAGGGTCGACGGGCACGTGCGGAAAGTGCGAACCGAAAATTTGGAGTTGGCCAAAATGGAAAAGGGGTTCGCGATTCATGCATTTTCGTTGATTTTTATGTTTTTTTTTGTTTTCTGACCTGGTGGCGTTATGGTGATGATGGGGTTGCTCTTACTGCTCGCCGGCTCCATCGTCGGATGCTCGGATGGGTCTGCAGCTGCCGAAGGAGTCTTCAGGTTTGCAGAGTCGTCGAGGGTGTTGTGCGCGACCGGCGTAGGGAAAAGGTTTGGACTGAGGTTCGAGTTGATGGACTCCCCCAGTCTAGGGGGCGGGGGTGCAGACGGTGGTGGCGAGGGCGAACGGCCGTGGGCGTCTGGAGGGCGCAGACGCCGGCCGCCACCTGTGGATTGGGCGGCAAAATGTGCGAGCGCCCCACGTGCCGGAGGAGGCGACGACGACGTCGATGATGACTGACAGCAGCATCGTTGACGTTTCACCCCACCACCGCCATCATCACCATTGCTACCACCCCAAGAGGTTAACAACCTCGGAAAACTTCATCCCCCCGGTAAGTAAGTGATCACGTGTGAAGAAGGGGACGTCGGTGCGTCATCGTACGCGCGTTCGTCGGCCCCAATTCGGCCGTCTATTTTTCGCACGTTGCGTAAGACCCGCAGGTGCATTTCAATGCACGCACGCAGCGCTCTCTTGCATACAATTTTTTTTTTGTTTATTATTATTATTTTGCCGTGCGAATAACCGAGGGGAGCGCGCAAAAGGCGACGGCGGCGGCGGCGGCGAAACGCACACGATACACAAGCAAAGAGCGCGCGGGTCGTTGACCAAACCCATGAAAGTGGGCCGCGCGCGGCTCTGATGAATTTCGCGAAACCTTCGCATTACGAATGCACAAAGCGCCAATTGCCACACAACGCTTGAAAAAATAAAACTTTCTCAGTGTGCTGTGTATATATGACTCAAAAGACGAACGATCAGTATTGGCATTCGTCAACACTAAATTCCCTGCATCATATCAGATTAGACATGTAATTGTTGTTGTTCAGCAAAAACAAATTATGTTGGTAATAATCGTTTAGGGTGAAAACCTAGTCGAATTAACAATCGCGATTTCGTAACGTCACATTCTCTCTCTCGACTCTTTCCCAGTTGCACAAAGACATATTACACAATTAGACGCGCGTTTGCAGCCGAAATATATTTTCTACGAGATCTTTGAAATGTGAGTAAAATTAATTATCGCCAAAAAAAAAAAATAATGTCAATTTCCATTGAGCATTGTCACGAGCCAATGACCGCAGACTTTCTTCGTGTACGTCAAAAATAATGTCATGATTCTTCCTCGATATTAGCTTTCAAGATTCGTGGTTTGTTGTGGTAGTAAACGCGTTAGTAACAATAAATCCACGTTCTTCAGGTGTGTATCGCTCCATGTTTTGTTGACAACTAATTCACAATATATCAACATCGTAAATGTCAAAGCACGGTGACGTTTGGCGCCATCTTCAAAAAAATGGCAGCCAATTCAAATTATGACATTACTTTTGCGCCACCTTGTACATATTGTAACAACGAAATTGGGACGTATCGATTTCCATAACGATTCGAACTGTGCGGGGATTTTCCTATGTTACCTAACATTTTTTTTTCTTTTTTTGAATGACAATTAAATAATAATGATAATGTATAATTAGTTGCTGCGCGCAATATTGACAAAACAAAAACGTTACGTCACGTTACGTAGCGAAACGTGTGCGCAATTTACCGTTCTACCAAGCAACCTATGTGAACGCCGGGTAACTGCATAAGCAAGCAGCTGGTGCAACAATCGCCTTTGCATTCGTGCAAAAATTAAAAATAGGATTCTTTTATGATAATCATAAGTTTCCACTTAATTCTTTTCGTTTCAAGTTGGTGTTCGTTTTTGCGATTTTATTGTTAAGTTAAACTAATTGCTAATTGCACAATTGTAATTGTGATTTATATTTTTTTTTGGTTGCAGATTTGATGGATTGTAATGATGTTGATGATGATGGGGCGAGTGCATTTATGCAAAATGGCTGCTGCAGCAGTGGAGTTGGGTCGGGTGTAGTGTAGAATCTCTAGAATGTAGTCGAGTCTCGGGAGTCTTGACCGCGATGGCGGCCGTCGACCCAATGATTATCTGGGCCGAACTCTCGATTGTGCATTACGCAAATCCCAGGGCCGCATTAAGCAAACGATCTCGAACGTTCCAACGGCAGCAGCAGCAGCAGCAAGCAACGAAGGCGGCGGTGGCAGCAACAGCAGGATGGTGTAAGATGAAGGGAGAAGAAAGATGATCATGCTGATGATGATGATGAGAAGAAGTTGCTGGATGATAATTTTGAGGTTTGCGATTGAGGGCATGCAGAGCAGAGCAGAGCAGGGAAGGAATAAGGTATATAAATAGATGAGAGGCGGGCGTCGGGGCGCGCGCGTCGCGAAGAGGGTGGCGGTGTGAGGTCGGTAGGTTATTCACCTAAACTGTGAGCGAGGTCGCGCCGATCTGGGTCACTCGCCTCGCATATAACTATTTCGTTATGCAACAATAATTACACATACACACGTACGCCAAACGCTCATTCGAAAACAATATATTTATATATACGTATAGAATAGTTACATAGATGAATTGATAGACGGATAGTTTTTTTCGCAAAGCTTCCACGTGAAGTGAAGTTTGCACACATTCATATTTATAAACGACTGATTTTTTTTGTTAGTCTACTTCTTCTTGCCCATCATCATCGCATTTTATGGACGTGCGGAATCTGAGTTTAGCAGCGGCAGGAGGAGGAGAAGGAGGAGGACATGCAGGTTACGAGAGTGTAATGCACTTCGCTTCGACCCGACCGGGTCATCAAGTGCATCGTCCTTCCGCAGCAGCAGCATGTGAGTGTGATCCTGCTGTTGGTCTCTCTTTCGGAGGGAAGGAAGGTAGGTAGGTTGTTGGTCGTTCGTTCGTTTGAGCGCGGTGTTAGTGCCTCCACGGCTTACGGTAGTTTGCGTGGGAAAACTGAATGAAGCCCATTTCAGCGGCGCGATTTTATTTGCAAACACTCGCACACCACATCCTCTACGTACGAAATTCCTGCTGAAGGCAACATTTTACTGCTCCCCCCCCCTCGCGCACGCTCATCCCCCTGATCCGCAACAGAGGCCGTCAAACCCAAATGAACCCGACGGTTTTTTCTCCCTCTTTCGAATCGGGACATAAAAAATATATATACACATTTTACAAACGCCCACAATCATCATCTGCAGAAGGTTATGCGCGCACATGAACACACACATTTCAAAGAGCAACAACAATTGTTGCCCACATTTTCTATTATTAGCATTGCTTAAGGATTTCCATGCGCAATTTCTTCACGATGATAATTTTTGTGTGTTTTGATGTGAAAGTTATTTCAATGCAAATGTTATTTAGTTTTTAAAACTTGATTGATAGCGTAAAACGTATAAATCGATGCGTGCATGCAGAAGACTTTCTTTCGTTGCGCAATTGTGTGCATCGTCGAAGATGCAAGAGTGGTAGTAGTAGTAGTAGTAAGGAGGTGTCGTAATGATCTCGATTGCGGCGAGAAATGCAGTCGGACTGGTGGAAAGTAAGAGTTTTTCTTTGGTCGCGCGCTCGTCTGCCGATCGGATTTCGGTGTCGGTCAGAAGGAGGACAAACGCTCTCTTCTTTCTCTTCACTTTCCCATTATCATCATCATCATCGTCGTCTTCGTCACGCACTCTCTACGCTTTCACTATCGTCCGAAAGAAAACACTTTCTTCGGTGCTACGCTCACAATGTTTTCGATGATGATGATGATGTGTGGTGGAGGTGCAGGGTGAAATGCCCTTGATGATGATTTTTTTTATTTTTCGCGTGTGTGTAGTTATGTGGGACAAGTGGATAGGCGATGTATTGTGTGTGTGGTCTCTCGTCGGGTGCTCGGTGGGTCCTTGTCTGTGGCATGTGTAGATGCGAGCAGGGGAAACCAGGTCACGGGTCCCCTCAGTCGAGGCTAGTTCGTTGCACTCGTTGCCTCTCGGGGTCGTCGAGTCCGACGAAGCCTCGTCGACCGGTTCGCGAACGATCCGCAATCGAGGTCAATCGGCACCCTCAGCGAGGCTAGGCCATTGCCTCTCTCGGTTGTTTTTGAGGCCGAAGGCTCATTTCACCTCGAGAGTTTCACTCACTCTCGATGAACGCTCTCCTCTCTCTTTCACTCGCACGCACACATCATCATTCCATCGAACTCCTCTTGTACACACATACATCTCTCCCGCTCTAATCTCAGCCCGTAATCCAATGTCAGTTTTATCTATTTATACATTGAAGTTACTTCACTATTTTTTTTTTTGTTTGTTTCTCACATATAGATGTATCTTATATACGTGCTCGATCACCAATTCTAGATGGGTCCCGGAAGGAACCATTTAAGATTCTCAACTCCAATCCTACCAACGTTAACGTTTCGAAAGAAAGCAAGAGTATTACTTACTAACGCGCCTCTAATAGTTAGCATTCATCATACGAAAGAAAGAAAATTTGATGACATCTCTTATTTGCCAATTGGAAGTTGCAATCGTTTGTTTGTTTCTCTACGAATTCATTTTATCATTTCTAAGTTGGCAATTGTTAACCCATCGTGGGTTGCTTAACTTTTTCATTCGAATCGACTTGCAATTTTACAGTGAATCGCGGTTTCTAATGTATGCGGACGCACGTCGACCATTTTCACTTTTCGTTTGTTTGCTGTAGTTGTTGTTCTTTTCGGTTTTTTATTTATTTATTTATTTGCGACAGCGAGCAATTTCGCACGCGTAGAGAAAGTCCCAGCGCGTTCGTTCGCTCCGAAAAGAGGTGCAAGTGTTGTGTATATTATGTACAGTGGAGAGAGGAGAAGTGTCGGTTTCACTTTTTCGCTTGCGTTTTGTAAAATAAGAATTTTTAGGCAAGCCATGATGTAACGGGTTGATAAGAGGTTGTTGGACCCTCTTGTTATCGCGTTATATTAATAATAAGGATTTGATAAGGAGTATTTTTATTTTTTATTTTTCTTATATATATTTTGGAGGAGATCGCGAATAAAATCTTGCGTGGATCCGAGATAGATGATGATGATGATGATGGTGTGTAAGAAGGAAGGAGTGAGAGATAATGTTTTATGGAGAGTGCGATTGCGATAATGAGGTATGTGCATAAAACGCGAGTGGAGTCCGGGGACGGGCAGGTAACCTATTTAGCGGTCGGCGAGCGTTGAACTCTCGAGGTTGTTTGGTGGGGAGGCGGCGAAGGCATGGCGATCTTAACAACCATTGGCGCAACCTAGGCATGTGTGTGAGTGTGTGCTGTTTTCGCACAACTTCGTACACACTAACATCTACATATGTGCATGAATAACTTATAGATGTGTGTTGTGTGTGTGTGTGAGAGCGCTCAACCTCCATTTAATTTCATCTTGCCCCAGATTCAGGCAGCTTGGCCGGCGCACACACGAACCGGGTGAACGAACTAGCCTCGCGACGGGCGGCCGCTGACCTCGTTCGGATCCGCGAGGGACCCGGGCCCCGTGCACCCGACGCGAGAACGCAATCCTCTGACACGGATCTTTAAACCTCATGCTCTCACTCGCTCACTCGCTCGCTTTATGAAGAATCAAGAGAGAGTGTGACAGAGAGAGAGAGATAGAGAGACACCGATGGAAATGGAGGTGGCTGTGGTAGAAGGCCGAGGTGCAATGAACTAGCCTCCACCTGGGTACGCGCCGCCCTAGATCCGACCCGTTCGCACGAAAGTGAAAACCGTCGCCCCCTGCTGCGAGACTTTCACGCGGATCCGCGCTACAGATGACGATGATGATGATCATGATGTTAAAAGTATGTATTATGTTTTAAATTAAAAAAAAAGAATTGCTAACGCGAACGACTAGATCTATTCCCGAGACCTGACCTGGGTCAAAAGCGTGCAAAAAAAAAATCCAGCTCTTGTCGATCAATTACCTGCCAAAACTCGTCCGAGAAGATTCTCGCTGTTGTCCTGCGGCGGCGGCGTTCCCTGCAGCAGGTTCTCCCCGGCCGTTTCCTCCATGGGTCCTCCGCTGGTGGCCGTCGCGCACGCCGTCTCTCTGTACTCGTTCACAGTCATGTCCTTTTATTTGATTGCAGTTGACGATGTTCACGTCGATGATCAATAACAAATAACAACAAAGGCCGCACTTCTTGTAGTCGTCAAACGTCTTCGCAGCACATGATGATAACAACAACAATAACAGTAACGACGATGCCGACCGAGGATGCCTCGCAGAAGGCAAAAACGACAATAAAAGTAGAAGTAGTTTGCGGAGTGAGAAGAGAAACGAAACGAAAAGGAAAAGTTTTCGGACTCTGCGTGTGGTAGTAGTAGTAGGTATAGTTAATGGTCTTGCAGCGCCGAACGGGAGAGACTCGATCGGTTATGCGAGCGTGGAGCGAGCGAGCCAGAGAGCACAAACACACACGATGTGCGATACAACTTCGCGCAGCGAGAGTGTTTGAGTGAGTGCTTGTGTACAGCCTGACCCACTAACTCAGTTCCTTCGCGGGTCAGCGCACTCGCATATACCTACTACCTACCTGGGGCTCTGATATATCCTCGACGGTTGGATATGAATCGAACAGAGATGGACGGATACGCAGAGTGCGAGAGAGACTCTCGGAACTTTCGCTTTTTTCTTGTACAAAAATTCTTCTAGTTCGGATGGATGGAAAGACCCATCATGGACCGCTTTCACTCTCTTTCTCCTCTGTTCCACACGACGAACTTCTCTTTCTCTAAAGAAATTTCACTTTTCTTCTGCATTGTTGTGTTTTTGCCTCCTCCTCCTTCTTCTTCGCTTTTAATTGCCACCGCGAATCATTATATAAAGCAATTTCACTATTCAAACTTCACACCGTTACATGATTATTAACACCCATTTCCATTACAACAATTAGTAATACCAACTATTACGTTATCTATTGCTTCTACAGCAAGATGTTTCCTAAAAGAGAATTAACTCGTACAGAATTGTGCAACTTGTGATAAGTTGTCCAAGGATGTCTATTGCAACGTCTTAAAGACGAACATAATAACTCTTCAACATTTTTTTGTTGTTTCCATAAAATTAATTTCAGTGTGTCTTCAAAATGTAAAGTTGACTTAATTCCGGTCACACGCATCGTAATAATAATAATAATAATAATCAAACAAGCTACAGTTACGTTCATTTGTTTCATTCGCGCCGTGTAATTGAACTTCACTTTTGTTGTTTTTTTTTGAACGAAACAAAAGCTGCGACAAATTTAATAATAATAATAACTTGATTCATTTAGAGAAATGCGTTGGTTTCTACTCGAATTATTTGTTTTTTATTTGTATGTTTAAAACCATAGAAACCAAGTCGAATTTAATAATGACTTAATTCAATTGTTTTCTTTTTGTCCGTCGGTAACATTTCATTCTATTCAAAGCATCAATTAATAACCATAGTAACTAAGTGAAAACTGATGTTATTTGGTGTATTGATAACCATGGTGACGCATAATTTGTACACTCTTAAATGATCATCATTTTCGTTCTGTTATTCTGGATAACCATAGTAACCAAATACGCTTATCAATGTTGACGTATAACCATGTAACTGCGATCGAAATTCGATCAATTTTTTATTATTTTTTTTGAGGACATCCGAGTGAATAGTTATATTATTTACAGTCGAGTGTCGCAAAAGTTAAGTGTTCTTGCATCCATTCAAGAATTTCGCGTCAGAGCCGCCGCAGTTCTTTCTTCATTGAGAAACGCGCGCCGTTATCCAATCGCCTGTTGCCAAATGTCTTAATATATTAAAACGCTGGCACACTAGTTGCAGAATTCAATATAAATACGTTTGAGTGAGTGAGTGAGCAAGAGAGAGAAAGAGAGAGAGAGTGCACAGGTAATAAATAAATGCATGCACTTCGCCAATGCAGATACGCTTACGTTACGTTAACTTTCGTTTTTCCAGAAGCGGCCTCAATCACACTACTACTCTCCATTGCCTTTCTCAATCCACGAATTAGTAAACTCAGCTCATTTTACAACCCTCAGTGCTTAAGAAATAAGAAAATTAACAAGAATCATACAATGAAAATGTTAATGATTGGAAAAAGTTAAAGTTTCTTCGTTATAAATCTAACAAATAAATCAAGAGTGTGTATGAATCTTCGAATGTATTGAAACAATTGAGAGTCCTAGATACTGAACGCATCAGAGATGGAGTCTTGTTCAATCGATTTCGTAATCTACACTAAACCGCTCGTATTTACACGCTCATTTCGTTGATGATGATCATCATCGTAATCATCGTATTTACTTCTTGCTCTGTTTACAATTGCTATTATTGTTTGAGCGAAACTACCGAGTAAACGAATCGGTCTTTCCCGCCTCGACTCGTGCCGCTCTTTTCCTCAGCCTTCTACATATATATATATATTTGTGGGTGAATGTCCTGGCAGTAGGACAAATTAAAATGATCTTGATGACGTAAACTGGAGTTCGTTTCGCGCCGTTCTCAAATACACATTGGGAAAAAACGGACTGCTCACGTTTCGACATCAATTCGTACCCAAAAAATTGAATAGAGAAAGAAGGAAAAAGTTTGCTAAATTACATCATTCCCCCTTTGCTACAAAACTCATTCAATTTTCCCCCATCGTAAAAAAAAAAAATCCCTAGAAACTTGGGTTTGGTTCTTCGCTGTTGATGAATCATTTATTTTGTTTGCCAATTCCATTTTTTTTTCTAACGTTGTTGTTGTTGTTGTTAAATGTTGTTGTTGTTGTATAGTTTTAGTTACGTAGACGATTTATATAACTGAATCTGGTCATAATCGCTTTCTTAAACAAATTCGTACGTAGTTATTCAATATCCTATTATAATTTTATTGTGTATACAGAGAAAGAATCATAGTTTACAAATTGTGTTATATTACGAACAGAAATAATTCTCTGTAATAAGTTTTACCCTCAGGTCAAAGTTCAACTGCAGGTGATTCCAGCGAGCATGTTTATGTTCGTAATCAACTCACAAATATAACATTTTTACGTTATTTCCGTCCAGTTGAAATATTAGTTTCATATTCTTTTTCCAGCCATAAGTGTGCAATATCTGTGTTAATGGTAGTTCTAGTAAGAAAGCAATTGCAACTAGTTTCACGTTGCGGCTGATTTTCTGGTTTTTCCCTCTGAATACGTTTACGTATACGAAACATGTGGTGATGGTAAGGAAATAAGTTACGTTTTGTTGTTAAGTTGAGAATAAAATTCGTGATGTAAATGGATTGAAATTAATCATTTTATTTGTGGGTCGGATGCGCCCCATTTCTTTACATGATTCATTAATCACTCGAGAGAGAAAAGAGCTGAAGTCATCGCAGTTTTGTATTCCGAGCAGAAAGGGGGAGAACTTCTGCTCGAAATATCCGTTACGTCATTGCTCAAATATTGTAAATTCTATCAAAGTTCTTGCGATTTCATTCAAATGTCCAAACTTTCACAATATTTTATTAAAAAAACAATTGGAAAATTGTTGTTTTGTTATTAGCAATGTTGACTTTGTTTGTGCTTTGTTTTATTCCGACTTTGTTTCAGTTGTTTTAGGGAAGGCTGATTTTATCATAAATGTTCTACATTTAAAATCTAGTAGTAATTGTTAAAAAAAACAATTGCAAAATGTCGTTTTTGTTATTAGCAATGTTGACTTTGTTTTAACTTTGTTCTGACTTTGTTTCTCTTGTTTTATGGAAGACGTGATTTCATCGATTTGATAATTATTACAAACTTTGTTTTGTTATTTACAATGTTTACTTTGTTTATTTGTATATTGTTTTAGGGAAGACGTGATTTCATCAAAAAATCCCAATCATCTAAATACTCGTATCTAAACTGTCATATTAATTGTTAAAAACAATTGCGTAATGCTTTTTTGTTTTGTTTTTAGCAATGTTGACTTTGTTTCTTATTTGTATTAACTTTGTTTCACTCCTTTCATGGCACGACACGATTTCGTCAAATTTGTTA
The DNA here is from genome assembly GCF_001412225.1 of Nicrophorus vespilloides. Taxonomy (NCBI): domain Eukaryota; kingdom Metazoa; phylum Arthropoda; class Insecta; order Coleoptera; family Silphidae; genus Nicrophorus; species Nicrophorus vespilloides. The sequence continues at coordinate 32,466 of NW_017097737.1, forward strand.
ATTATTACAAACTTTGTTTTTTATTATTTACAATGTTTACTTTGTTTATTTGTATATTGTTTTAGGGAAGACGTGATTTCATCATAAATGTTCGTATCCAAATTCTCGTATCAATTATTTAAAAAAAAAACAACTGAAAAATGTTGTTTTGTTATTAGCAATCTTGACTTTGTTTATGCTTTGTTACATTCTGACTTTGTTTCAATTGTTTTAAGGAAGACTGATTCTATCACCAATGTTCTACATTTAAAATCTAGTAGTAATTGTTAAAAACAAATGCAAAATGTCGTTTTTCACTTTGTTTCTTTTGTTTCATGGAAGACGTGATTTCATCAATTTGTTAATTGTAAATTATTACGAACTTTCATAACGAATTCTGTTTCTTTAAATACAAATAAGATGTTCAAATCTTCTAAATTTTTTCTCATTTAATAAACTAATTAATACGAAAGTTAATGAAATGAGCAAAAGAAAAACAATTGCCGAAATGTTATTTTAGTTATTTGCAATGCTGACGTCGTTTTGATTTAGTTTCGATTGTTTTAGGGAAGACGTGATTTCATCAAAAAAACCCAAACATCGTATCTAAACTGTCATATTAATTTGTTAAAAAACAATTGCGTAATGCTTTTTTGTTTTGTTTTTAGCAACGTTGACTTTGTTTCTTATTTGTATTAACTTTGTTTCACTCCTTTCATGGCACGACACGATTTCGTCAAATTATTACAAACTTTGTTTTGTTATTTACAATGTTTACTTTGATTATTTGTATATTGTTTTAGAGAAGACATGATTTCATCAAAAAAAAATTGTAAATTTTCGTATCCAAACTCTCGTATTAATTATTTAAAAGAAAAACAACTGAAAAATGTTGTTTTCTTATTAGGAATGTTGACTTTGTTTGTGCTTTGTTTCAGTTGATCTACATTTAAAATCTCGTATTAATTGTTGAAAACAATTGAAAATATCGTTTTGTTCTGATTTTGTTCTGATTTTGTTTCTCTAGTTTTATGGAAGACGTGATTTCATCGATTTGATAATTATTACAAACTTTGTTTTGTTATTTACAATGTTTACTTTGTTTATTTTGTTTATTGTTTTAGGAAAGACGTGATTTCATCATAAAAAAAACAACTGAAAAATGTTGTTTTGTTATTAGGAATGTTGACTTTGTTTGTGCTTTGTTTCAGTTGATCTACATTTAAAATCTCGTATTAATTGTTGAAAACAATTGAAAATATCGTTTTGTTAGTAATGTTGACTTTGTTTTAACTTTGTTTCTCTTGTTTTATGGAAGACGTGATTTCATCAATTTGTTAACTATTACAAACTTTGTTTTTTGTTATTTACAATGTTTACTTTGTTTATTTGTGTTTTGTTTTAGGGAAGACGTGATTTCATCATAAAAAAAAACAACTAAAAAAATGTTGTTTTGTTATCAGCAATGTTGACTTTGTTTTAACTTTGTTCTGACTTTGATTCTCTTGTTTTATGGAAGACGTGATTTAATCGATTTGTTATTTACATCATAAATGTTCGTATCAAAACTCTCGCATTAATTATTTAAAAAAAAAACAACTGAAAAATGTTGTTTTGTTATTAGCAACATTCGTTTGTTAATTGACGATGTTTTGGTTTGAAAAACGAGCAACTCGTTGGAAAATCAATAAAATTGCGTACAAAAAAAAAAGATTCATTCATAAATATTTTGCCATAAATACATTTATATAAACGATAAATGAATTATTTATAGAAAAAAAACGTAATTGTTAATTTGTTATTTGGGGTCGAAACAAAGGATTTCGCGCAACTCGAGAAAGTTGCGTTGCAAATGCGAAAAGATGTGTCGTTTCCTATATGCGAATGAGTCAAGAGTTGTGTGGTTTTTCTCGCGAATCTATTTCGAAAAGTTGAATACTTCTAATAATATATTTATATACGTATTGTGCTGCGGCCGCGGCGGCGGGTATTGTGTATAATAAATAGTCAAAGTGTATAGTGTAGAACGAAGGAACGAAACGAAACGAAACGAACGAACGGGATCGGTTCAGTGCTCTAAATGTGTGTCAACAGTTTGTTGTGTTCGTTTCATGTTACTTTTATTATAAAAATGTTGCGACCTCAATTTTTGAGGTCAACGCGGTCCCCGGTCAACGACCCAACCGACCGCTGTTGCTGCTCTCGGCCATCTAATGCGATCACTTCTCTCGCCAACTCCACTACTCTAGCATACATAACATAACGCACACTAACATGTTTAATACGCAACGAGATAGAAGTATTAATTCGCTTATCTCTTAATTAGTTCAAACGAATCTAAATGAAGAAACACTGGTGTTGTTTCTGCGTCGAGAGTGAAATCGTTTTACAATAAAGAATGAAAACGAAATTTCTCCGACGATTCTAATTGAAGCGCGACCGAAAAGGAAGAAGTAGAAGCGAAAAAAAAAAAAAAAAAAAAGAGTGTGTATAATCGAAAGTCTAGAAAAGTGTCGTCGACCTTTCGAGTGTGCCAGGACGACAGCTTTCGATGATCTCTTTTTATTTTGTTTTCATGTGTAGACAGATTTTATCATATTAACACACCAACAAAAAAAAAGAGAAGAAAAGCATCATCCCTAATCTTTCTTTTTTTTCGTTTATAAATAACGTAACGTAACGTAAGCGCGCGAGTTTTTCGGTCGTCGCGCGTCATCGTTTCGTCCTTGTCTGGTGCACGGCGAACGGCATGCGTCCGTCTCTTGTTCGCCTGTGTATGTGCCGTAGATTACGTCGGCCTACTTTGGCGCTCCGGAGTTCAACCAACTTGAAACAGGTCTGAGGTAAAGTGACGTTTTTACTTTCTCATGGGCAAGCCTCGCAGCTATTTCTCAACGAAATCGAAACTTATTTATACGTACTTATATATACATACGTTTCGTATTTATATATTATAATGTTAATGCGATTTGCATATTGGAAAACGTGTTTGATCCAAGAGAGCAGATTTTTTTATATAGATATACACGATTCATTTCGATTGGCGCCACCGTCGCTTCCCACCCACGTGTCCGAAACGAGCAACAGC